>NC_041382.1:212313926-212334717 GCF_002162155.2 Triticum dicoccoides | reverse complement strand
GAGATATACATATCCGTATTGCCTAGCTTGCCTTCCACACTAAGTAGAGTCCCATCCGGACACGAGACGAAGTCTTCAATCTTGTATCTTCATAGTCCAACAGTCCGGCCAAAGGATATAGTCCGGCTGTCTGGAGACCCCCCTAATCCAGGACTCCCTCAGTACCCCTGAACCAGGCTTCAATGACGATGAGTCCGGCGCGCAGTGTTGTCTTCGGCATTGCAAGGCGGGTTCCTCCTCCGAATACACCATGGAAGAATTTGAATACAAGGATAGTGTCCGGCCCTGCAAAATAAGTTCCAGATACCACCGTAGAGAGAATAATATTTCCACAATTCTAATCTGCTGACATGTTTTGGCAACATGACATTATGCCATGGCCCGGTGATTATTCGAACCGTTTCCTTTAACTAGCCCCGCACATAATGCGAGGCAGTTTCTTGACACATCTCGTCAAAGCAGAGATCATGTCCCCCTTATTACGAGATTCTCATCAATACGGGCGTGGGTAACCCAACCGCGCCACCAATTACGGCGCTTGGGGGATAAGCGAGTTTTACCAGGCTAGTGGGGGCGCATAGTGTCGGCCGCCCTTATAAAGGGATAAGGTTTAACCTTTTTCTACCCACGCCTTCTTCCTCCTCGCTCATCCATTCTTGCGTACTCGAGCTCCAACGCCCAAGTCCACATCCTTCCCCTCAACCTTCTCTAATCATGTCTGGAGCGGGAGGCAAATGGATGGCTTCCTCCGTTATGGAGGGACACATCAAGAAGCTGCGCGGAGCCGGATACTTAGCCGCGAATATCGCGCATCGGCTACTCGCTGCGGGGCAGATCGTTCCTACCCCTGAACCTCACGAGAGGGTAGTTTTACTCCACCACTTCCTCCACAGACTGGGGTTTCCCCTCCATCCATTCGTCCGCGGTCTCATGTTCTACTACGGGCTGGACTTCCATGATCTGGCCCCGAACTTCATCCTCAACATTTCGGCGTTCATTGTCGTGTGTGAGGCTTTCCTCTGCTTCCGGCCCCACTTCGGCCTATGGTTAAAGACCTTCAATATCAAGCCGAAGGTGGTGGGAGGCCAACAAGCGGAATGCGGCGGAGCCATGGTGGGCAAGATGCCCAACGTTATATGGCTTGAAGGCTCCTTCGTGGAGACCATAAAGGGGTGGCAATCGGCGTGGTTCTACATCACCGAGCCACGCGACACAAACTGGGTGGTGGCCCCCGAGTTTCGATCTGGAATCCCCACGCGGCTCACCTCCTGGAAAGAGAAGGGCCTATCCTGGGGTTCATCGGTGGAGCTGGACGGACTCCAGAAATGTATCCGGAATATGGCAAGCAAGAAGCTCAAGCTTGTCAACATAGTCCAGGTCATGCTCATCCGCCGGATCCTCCCATGCCAACAACAGGATTTCAACTTGTGGGGGTTCGACCCGGCCCAGCACCAGACTCTGAGCAAGCTCTTCGACACGATGCACAAGGACGTCTGGAGGGTGCTGTTCAAGGGCGCCGAGGTCCCTCCCTCTCTCACCGAGGACCGCGGGCTGAGCGCGAAGCGCCCAGCGCATTTGGTGAGTTCTATACATCCGGTAGGATATTTTATTTCCCCTAGCTTAATCATGTGCGGGGTCTGAGCTGCATGCCTTTGACAGGACTGGGTGGAGACGTCGGGGTCGATTAACTGTCCAACCCCTCTGCCGAAGACACGGCGGATGCTCTTCTGACGGAGATGCTGACTCCGGCTCCTTACAAGGTGCTGGAGAAGAACAAGAAGGCCAAGGGAACCCGAAAGAGTTCCCGACGCCTGGTTTTATCGGACTCATTGTCCGATAACTCCGCGGCGCACTCCTCCCCCGAAGACGAGGAGGAAGATGAAGATGCTCCCCCTTCAGTCGGGGGAGCCAAGAAAAGGAAGGCCGCCCCGACCGGAGGGGGGGGGGGGTTGGGGCGAAGGGTCCAAGAAGGGGAGAACCCTCCTTCCGGAGTGCTTCTTTTGAATGGCTTTTTCCGCTGACCGGGTTTAGAGCCTTTAATCCGGCATTGACTGCCCTGTCCTCGGTATTGTCGTGGTTAATGCGGCGGTTATGTTTGTTGCGACGTGATCTACCATTGCCATCCTTGGTATCCGAAGTACCATGGTTCTTTGATATGTTATTGCTGCGAGCCAGCCAGCTGTCTTCTCCCGCACAAAAGCAGGTCATGAGTGTCGTGAGGGCTGCCATAGATTTTGGCTTTTCCAGGCCAAGGTGCCGGGCGATCCATTCATCGCGGATGTTGTTCTTGAAAGCTTCTAGGGCCTCTGCATCCGGACAGTCGACGGTTTGATTTTTCTTTGTTAGGAACTATGTCCAGAATTGCCTGGCCGATTCCTCTGGCTACTGAATTATGTGGCTCAAGCCATCGGCATCTGGTGGTCGCACATAAGTGCCCTGAAAGTTGTCGAGGAATGCGGCTTCCAGATCTTCCCAACAACCAATGGACTCTACTGGCAAGCTGTTGAGCCAATGCCGAGCTGGTCCTTTGAGTTTGAGTGGGAGGTATTTGATGGCGTGTAGGTCATCACCGCGGGCCATGTGGATGTGCAGTAGGAAATCCTCGATCCATACCACAGGATCTATTGTGCCGTCGTATGATTCTATATTTACGGGTTTGAAACCCTCTGGGATTTGATGATCCATTACTTCGTCTGTGAAGCATAAGGGGTGTGCGCCGCCTCTGTACTGGGCTATATCGCGACGCAGCTCAAATGAGTCTTGCCCGCTGGGTTCGTCCCGGCCGGACTGACTTTTACTGTATCCGGCGTGACGATTATCGTCTCGCATAGTGGCGTGCCCTCATGATCTGTAGATCGATCTTGCATCTTTTGCTTTGTCCTCCAATACGTCTCGCAGGTCTGGCGTATTTCGCCATGCCTTTTTATTTGAATGGCGTCAGGGTGCGGGCTGAGCTTTTGGCTGGAATGTCTCTCTGTCACGGCCACGAGGTGGCCGATCAGCCACGTCATATGCTAGGGATGTAGGTTTCGGTGCTTCCTCCTCTAGTGAGGGTAGCAACCTACACTTTGCGTAACTCTTGGAGGGGCGTTCGAGTTTATATTACTCGGCCGCCAGGACTTCAGTCCATCTGTCAGCTAGCAAATCTTGATCAGCTTGAAGCTGCTGCTGCTGCTTTTTCTTAAGGCTATTTGCCGTGGCTATAAGCCGGCGCTTGAAGCGCTCTTGTTCGACGAGATCCTCTTGCACGATGAATTCGTCATCGTCTAGGCTTGCCTCGTCTTCATAGGGAGGCATGTAATTATCATCCTCTGCCTCTCCATCTGCCGCTCTCTCAGGAGGGCGGGCTCCTCCATCCTCCTGCTCTAAATCTTGCTGGAGGGAATTATTGTTGTCTTCGGCACTGTCCGGAGTGCTATTATCTCTGGTGCCGGTATCACCACTTTTGCCTTGGCGGGACTTAGAGCGGCGCTGCTGACGCCGACGCTTGGTTTGCTTCTTGGAGGGGTCATCCTCCGTTGTCTCATCACCATTGCCTTCTTTGGGTGTGTCCACCATCTATATATCGTATGATGAGGTGGCTGTCCAGTGCCCTGTGGGCAGTGGTTCCTCTTCGTCTCCTGCATCGTCGTCCATATCGTCGATGTCTTCAGAGTCGAAGTCGAGCATGTCGGTTAAGTCGTCGACAGTGGCTACTAAGTGGGTGGTGGGTGGGCGGCGAATTTCTTCGTCATCCGCATCCCAATCCTGCCGGACATAGTTCGGCCAGGATCCTCCTGACAAGGAGAGAGACCTTAATGAGTTCAGTATGTCGCCGAAGGGCGAGTGCTGAAAAATATCCGTGGAGGTAAACTCCATGATCGGCGCCCAATCGGATTCGATAGGAACGGGCGTAGGCGGTTCGGAGTCCGTGGTCGGAGAAGGATCCGATAGTTTGGTAACATGGCTCTCGTGAAGGGTAAGGTCTTGGTTCCTTAATGATAGCAAAAAGATTGGGATGAATACTTATAGATTTAAGATCCACAGTTTCCTTACTAGATGATTCACCTTTATTTTTAGGAACATACATAAGATTGGAAATTTTAGTAGGAGGAGTTGGAGTATTCTTTACGGAAGAAAAAGCGGTTCCCAAGTTTGTAATGATACCCTCAAGTTTATCAATTCTAGTAGAATCTAAGTTTATATTCTCATTAACTATGGGTTCCTTTTCCTTAATATTTTTCAAAGTCATTCCTACCTTAGATCCATATTGAGTAATTTGATTGTGGATCTTTTTATCTAGATTTTCAATTAATTCAATAGTAGAAACTTTATTTTCAATAATTTCAAGTCTTTGCATAACATGCTCCAAAGTTAACATAGTTCCATTAACCAAAAGAGGTGGTGAGCCAAATAAATCTAACATAGCATTATAAGAATCAAAAGTATGGCTACCCAAGAAATTCCCTCCGGTAATGGTATCGAGGATATATCTATACCAAGGATTAACACCTACATAAAAATTACGGAGAAGAACTGAAGTAGATTGCTTCCTGGTAGATCTATTTTGAGCATTGCAAATTCTATACCAAGCATCTTTTAGATTTTCTCCTTCCCTTTGTTTAAAATTTAAAACTTCATTCTTGGGAGACAATGGAGAAGATATGAGACTAGCCATGACGACAAGCAAACAAACTAACACAAGAGCAAACAAAACGCAAACGAGCAAAAGAGGCAAATAGAGAGGGAGAGGGAGGATAGAGAGAGAGAGAGGGCGAATAAAACGGCAAGGGTGAATTGGGGGATAGGAAAACGAGAGGCAAATGGCAAATAATGTAATGCGGGAGATAGGGATTGTGATGGGTACTTGGTATGTTGACTTTTGCGCAGACTCCCCGGCAACGGCGCCAGAAATTCTTCTTGCTACCTCTTGAGCACTGCGTTGGATTTCCCCGAAGAGGAAGGGATGATGCAGCAAAGTAGCATAAGTATTTCCCTCAGTTTTTGAGAACCAAGGTATCCATCCAGTAGGAGGCTAGGCTCGAGTCCCTCGTACGTACACAAAAACAATAGCTCAACGCAACCAAGGCGCTTAGGGGTTGTCAATCCCTTCACGGTCACTTATGAAAGTGAGATCTGATAGAGATTATAAGTAATATTTTTGGTATTTTTGGTATAGGGATACAAAATAAATAAAGTAAAAGCAAAGCAATAATAAAGTGATGGAGATTGATATGATGAGAAAGAGACCCGGGGGCCATAGGTTTCACTAGTGGCTTCTCTCCAGAGCATAGGTATTCTATGGTGGGTGAACAAATTACTGTTGAGCAATTGACAGAATTGAGCATAGTTATGAGAATATCTAGGTATGATCATGTATAAAGGCATCACGTCCAAGACAAGTAGACCGAAACGATTCTGCATCTACTACTATTACTCCACTCATCGACCGCTATCCAGCATGCATCTAGAGTATTAAGTTAAAAACAGAGTAATGCCTTAAGCAAGATGACATGATGTAGAGGGATAGTTTCATGCAATATGATAAAAACCCCATCTTGTTATCCTCGATGGCAACAATACAATACGTGCCATGCTGCCGCTTCTGTCTACTAGCTATGGACCTGTAGGCATTGTATTGAGAGGGGAGAACATTGTATTGAGATCCAAAAAGAGAGAAAAAGTCATCTAGCTACTAGCTATGGACCTGTAGGTCTGAAGTAAACTACTCACACTTCATCGGAGGGGCTTGGATGATGATGTAGAAGCCCTCCGTGATCGATGCCTCCTCCGGCGGAGCTCCGGAACAGGCCCCAAGATGGGATCTCGTGGATACAGAAAGTTGCAACGGTGGAATTAGGTTTTTGGCTCCATCCTCGGTCGTTTGGGGGTACGTGGATATATATAGGAGGAAGAAGTACGTCAGTGGAGCTTCGAGGGGCCCACGAGGCAGGGGGCACGCCCTGGGGGGGGCCCTACCCTCGTGAGCACCTCGTCGCTTACTTGACGGAGGGTCCAAGTCTCCTGGATCTTATCTAATGAGAAAATCACGTTTCCGAAGGTTTCATTCCGTTTGGACTCCGTTTTATATTCCTTTTCTTCGAAACCCTAAAACAGGCAAAAAAAGCAATTCTGGGCTGGGCCTCCGGTTAATAGGTTAGTCCCAAAAATAATATAAAAGTGGATAATAAAGCCCAATAATGTCTAAAACAGTAGATAATATAGCATGAAGCAATCAAAAATTATAGATACGTTGGAGACGTATCACTTGCCGATCATCGGGCAAGTCCACCAAAGTCCATACTTTGTTCTCATACATGGACCCTATATCGAATTTCATGGATTCCAGCCATTTGTTGGATTTCGGACCCACCATCGCTTCTTCATAGCTCATAGGTTCATCGTTGTCCAACAACATGACCTTTAAGATAGGGTTACCACTCAGAAGTTGTACACACCCTTGTCGACCTACGAGGTTTGATAGTAATTTGATCTGAAGCTTCATGATCATCATCATTAGCTTTCTCTTCAACTGACGTAAGTGCCACTGAAACATCTTTTTGTGATGCACCACTCTCTGGTTGAAGTGGAGGTTTAACAACCTCATCAAGTTCTATCTTCGTCCCACTCAATTCTTTCGAGAGAAACTCTTTCTCAAGAAAGTACCTGTTCCTAGCGACAAACACTTTGCCCTCATATCTGAGATAGAAGGTATACCAATCGTCTTGCTTGGGTATTCTATGAAGACACAATTTTCCACTTTGGGTTCGAGCTTTTCTGGCCGAAGCCTATCGACATAAACATCGTAGCCCGAAACCTTAAGAAACAACAACTTAGGTTTCTTGCCAAACCATAGTTCATACGGTGTCATCTCCACGGACTTAGATGGTGCCCTATTTAAAGTGAATGTAATTGTCTCTAATGCATAACCCCAAAATGATAGCGGTAGATCGGTAAGAGACATCATACATCACACCATATCCAATAGGGTGTGATTACGACGTTTGGACACACCATTACGCTATGGTGTTCCAGGTGGTGTCAACTGTGAAACGATTCCACCTTGTCTTTAGTGATTGCCAAACTCATAACTCAGATACTCTCCCCTTGATCAGATCGTTGGAACTTGATCTTCTTGTTATGATGATTCTCAACTTCACTCTGAAATTGCTTGAACTTTTCAAACGTTTCAGACTTATGCTTCATTAAGTAAATATACCCATATCTACTCAATTCATAGGTGAAGGTGAGAAAATAATGATATCCACCGTGTGCGTCAACACTCATCGGACCGCACACATCAGCATGTGTGATTTCCAACAAGTCACTTGCCCGTTCCATTGTTCCAGAAAACGAGGTTTTATTCATCTTGCCTATGAGGCATGGTTCGCATGTGTCAGGTGATTCAAAATCAAGTGACTCCAAAAGTCCATTAGTATGGAGGTTCTTCATGCACTTTACACCAATATGACCTAAGTGGCAGTGCCACAGGAAAGTGGTACTATCATTATCAACTCTACATCTTTTGGCATCAATGTTATGACCATGTGTATCACTACGACCGAGATTCAATAAACCATTCACATTGGGTGCATGACCATAGAAGGTATTATTCATGTAAACATAATAACCATTATTCTCTGACTTCAATGAATAACCGTATTGCAATAAACATGATCTAATCATGTTCATGCTCAACGCAGACACCAATACAAACAACATTTATCTGGGTTCAACACTAATCCCGAAGGTAGAGGGAGCGTGCGATGGTGATCATAACATCCTTGGAAACACTTCCAACACACATCGTCAAATCGCCCTTAGCTAGTTGATACGTATCCAACATATCTATAATTTTTGATTGCTCCATGCTATATTATCTACTGTTTTGGATATTATTGGGATTTATTATCCACTTTTATATCACTTTTGGGACTAACCAATTAACCGGAGGCCCAGCCCAGAATTGCTATTTTTGCCTATTTCAGGGTTTCGAAGAAAAGGAATATCAAACAGAGTCCAAACGGAATGAAACCTTCGGGAACGTGATTTTCTCACCAAACATGATCCAGGAGACTTGGACCCTACGTTAAGAAATAAAGGAGGAAGCCACGAGGTAGGGGGGCGCCTACCCCCCAGGCGCGCCCTCCACCCTCGTGGGCCCCTTGTTGCTCCACCGACGTACTCCTTCCTCATATATATACGTACGTACCCCCAAATGATCAGATACGGAGGCAAAAACCTAATTCCACCGCCGCAACCTTCTGTATCCATGAGATCCCATCTTGGGGCCTGTTCCGGATCTCCGCCGGAGGGGGCATCCATTGTGTCGCCCCCGATTCAATCGTACACTAATCATACACGCAAACGTGTATGATCAAGATCAGGGACTCACGGGAAGATATCACATCACAACTCTACAAATAAAAATAAGTCATACAAGCATCATATTACAATCCAGGGGCGTCGAGGGCTCGAATACAAGAGCTCGATCATAAACGAGTCAGCGGAAGCAACAATATCTGAGTACAGACATAAGTTAAACAAGTTTGCCTTAAGAAGGCTAGCACAAACTGGGATACAGATCGAAAGAGACGCAGGCCTCCTGCCTGGGATCCCCTAAATTACTCCTGGCCGCCGTCAGCGGGCTGCACATAGTAGTAGGCACCTCCCGAGTAGTAGTAGTCGTCATCGATAGTGGCGTCTGGCTCCTGGGCTCCAACGTCTGGTCGCAGCAATCGAGTATAGAAAGGGGGAAAAGAGGGAGCAAAGCAACGGTGAGTACTCATCCAAAGTACTCACAAGCAAGGAGCTACACTACATATGCATGCATTGGTATCAAATGGAATAAGGGTATCATATGTGGGATGAACTGCAGAATGCCGGAATAATAGGGGGATAGCTAGTCCTGTCGAAGACTACGCTTCTGGCCACCTCCATCTTGTAGCATGTAGAAGAGAGTAGATGGTAAGCTCACCAAGTAGCATCGTGTAGCATAATCCTACCCGGCGGTCCTCTCCTCGTCGCCCTGTTAGAGAGCGACCACAGGGTTGTATCTGGCACTTGGAAGGTTGTGTCTTATTAAGTATTCAGTTCTAGTTGTCATAAGGTCAAGGTACAACTCCAAGTCATCCTGTTACCGAAGATCACAGCTATTCGAATAGATTAACTTCCCTGCAGGGGTGCACCACATTTCCCAACACGCTCGTTCCCCTTTGTCCGGACACACTTTTCTGGGTCATGCCTAGCCTCGGAAGATCAACACATCGCAACCCTACCTAGGCACAACAGAGAGGTCAGCACGCCGGTCTAAATCCTATGGCGCAGGGGTCTGGGCCCATCGCCCTTTGCACACCTGCACGTTGCGTACGCGGCCGGAAGCAGAACTAGCCCCCTTAATACAAGAGCAGGCTTATGGTCCAATCCGGCGCGCGCCGCTCAGTCACTGACGTCACGAAGGCTTCGGCTGATACCACGACGTCGAGTGCCTATAACTGTCCCTACGTAGATGGTTAGTGCGTATAGGCCAGTGGCCAGACTCAGATCAAATACCAAGATCTCGTTAAATGTGTTATCTTGAAATAACCGCGAACGCCGACCAGGGCCAGGCCCACCTCTCTCCTAGGTTGTCTCAACCTGCCCTGTCGCTTTGCCACAAAGATCCACACAGAGGGCTGTCGGGAAAGTATGTCCTTCCAGCCCCCAATTCGTGAATCAACCGCGGGTACTCCTCGAGCCAACCCAACTTTAGTCATCACATGTATCATGTATAAAGTATATAGTATATTACCCGTGATCACCTCCCGAGTGATCACGACCCGATAGTATAGCATGGCAGACGAACAAGAATGTAGGGCCACTTATGATAAACGAGCATCCTATACTAAGCATTAGGATTGCAGGTAAGGTATCAACAGCTGGAGCAATAATGACAGGATATGCATCAGAATAGGATTAACGGAAAGCAGTAACATGCTACACTACTCTAATGCAAGTAGTAGAGAGAAGAATAGGCGATATCTGGTGATCAAAGGTGGGGGGCTTGCCTGGTTGCTCTAGCAAGAGAGAGAGAGAGAGAGAGAGAGAGAGGGGTCGTCAACACCGTAGTTGTACTGGGTAGCAGCGGCGTCGGTCTCGGTGTCTAGCGAGAGAAGAGGGGGAAGAAACAATAAATATAATGCAAACAAATGCATGACGATGCATGACATGACAAAGTGTGAAGCTAGGTGTGCCCTAACGCGGTATGAGGTGGTACCGGTGAAGGGGGGAAACATCCGGGAAAATATTCCCGGCGTTTCGCGTTTTTGGACAGATGAACTGGAGGGGGAAAGTCGCGTGTTTGCTACGCTAGGTATGCATGGCGGACGAACGGGCTGCATATCCGGATTCGTCTCGTCGTTCTGAGCAACTTTCATGTACAAAGTTTTTTCATCCGAGTTACGGTTCATTTTATAGGATTTTCTAAAGTTTTTATTAATTTCTGGAATTTAATTATTTATTTCAACATTAACCAGAATAGTAAATGCTGACATCAGCATGACATCATACCAATGTCAGTAGTCAACTGTGCAGTTGACTGGGTCAACTACGTGTGGGTCCCGCATGTCATACCCTCCTTAGGTTAATTAGGGTTTAGCTAATTAATTACTACTTAATTAAATTAACTAATTAATTAGATTAAGTTAAACATGATTAATTAACTTAATTTATTATTAATTTATTTTTATCTCATTTTCTTTTATTTTATAAAAACGTTTTGTTCTCTGGGCGTGGGGCCCTCGTGTCATTCGCCCAGGGGGCCATAGCGGGCGACGGACAGGCGGTCAGCGGGCAGCGGGGCGAGTGTAACACCCTCGATGCGGCTATATTTCCTACGTGTCGAGGCACGACTTAGAGGCATAACCGCATTGAAAGCAATGTCGCAAGTTAGGCAATCTTCACAACATCCCATGTAATACATAATAAGGGGAAAAGTAACATAGTTGGCTTACACTCGCCACGTCACACAAAGTACATAAATAGCATTACATCATCCAATCACTCATGGCCCGACTACGGTGCCAAAATAAAAGACCAACCCAACATGCGACACGGTCCCGATCGCCCCAACTGGGCACCACTACTGATCATTAGGGAAAGACACATAGTAACAGCGTGAGTCCTCGTCGAACTCCCACTTGAGCTCAAGCGCGTCATCTGGAACGGAATCATCAGGCCCTGCATCTGGTTTGGAAGTAATCTGTGAGCCACAGGGACTCAGCAATCTCGCACCCTCGCGATCAAGACTATTTAAGCTTATAGGTAAGGCAAGGTAAAATATGTGGAGCTGCAGCAAGCGACTAGCATGCATGGTGGCTAACCTATTCGCAAAAGAGAGAGAGAAGAGAAAGCAAAGCACGATCGAATGTCTAGAGAACAACATGCGGCAAACATTACTCCAACACCGTGTTCACTTCCCGGACTCCGCCGAGAAGAGACCATCACGGTAACTCACACAGTTGATTCATTTTAATTAAGTTAAGGTTCAAGTTATCTACAACCGGACATTAACAAATTCCCATCTGCCCATAACCGCGGGCACGGATTTCGAAAGTTCAAATCCCTGCAGGGGGTCCCAACTTAGCCCATGACAAGCTCTCATGGTCAACGAAGGATATACCTTCTCCCGAGACATTCCGATCAGACTCGGTATCCCGGTTCTACAAGACACTTCGACAAGTTAAAACAAATCCAGCAACACCGCCCGAATGTGCCGACAAATCCTGATAGGAGCTGCACATATCTCGTTCTCAGGGCACACTCAGATTGTCCTAGGTATGGGTAGGCCAGTCCAGAGTTGCCCTTGGTGGCCACCGGCAGCTGACAGGTGGACCAACACTCAGAGGAGCACTGGCCCAGGGGGGGGGGGTTAAATAAGATGACCCTCGAGCTCCGGAAACCCAAGGGAAGAAGAGGCTAGGTGGCAAATGGTAAAACCAAAGTTGGGCATTGCTGGAAGAGTTTTATTCAAGACGAACTATCAAGGGGTTCCCATTATTACCCAACCGCGTAAGGAACGCAAAATCTGGGAACATAACACCGATATGACGGAAACTAGGGTGGCAAGAGTGGAACAAAACACTAGGCAAAAAGGCCGAGCCTTCCACCCTTTACCAAGTATATAGATGCATTAAGATAACAAGATAATATAGTGATATCCCAACAAGTAAATAATGTTCCAACAAGGAACGGTCTCCAATCTTCACCTGCAACTAGCAACGCTATAAGAGGGGCTGAGCAAAAGCGGTAACATAGCCAATCAATGGTTTGCTAGGACATGGTGCGTTAGATGTTTGACATGGCAATCTGGGAGGCATGATAAGCAAGTGGTAGGCATCATAGCATAGGCATAGCAAAAGAGCGAGCATCTAGCAAAGCAAAGATAGAAGTGATTTCGAGGGTATGATCATCTTGCCTGCAAATTTGTCAGAGTTGACTGGATCCTCGAAAGCAAACTCAACAGGCTCCTCGTTAGCGAACTCGTCTCCCGGCTCTACCCAAACAAGACAAACAAGCAACAAGAACACAATCAACCACGTGCACAACTCAAACAACATGATGCAAACATGGTATGCTATGCGGGATGCGATATGGGATGCATATGCAAAATTTGACTGGAGATGAATGAATGTGGCCTCAACTTGGAAATCCAAGTGTTCCACTGGAAAGGTGAGATGATTTCTCTTGAAAACGATATAAAGAACGCCGGAATCAGAGACACGGTTTGGAAATGGCAAGCAAAACAAATATGGCACCGGTCTGCGATATACAGCAAGTGACCATCTAAATTCAACAAGATGAACATGCTACAACACCCAAACATGGCAACAAAATACATGGCCGGGATCCATTCATGATGCTTAACAAAAGAGGAACACTGAGCTACGGCCAATTCATCCATTAACAGGTTCAAACAAGCATGGCAAAAATGCAATTGGTAACAGATCTCAGACTTAGTGAAATTAACACTTGTCTGGAATTTCAGATCAGGTAGCATACTTTGGAGCATTAAAAACTATATGAAACTGGGCCTCAACATGGCAAAGTAAAGCATGGCATGGAGCTACTCAAAGAGCTTAACAAAAGTCCCTTAGTGACCTTGAGCCAAAAGGGATCACAAAATACCATTGCAAGCATGTGAACATGGCAAAAACATAATCAGATTACAGACTTAGTGAAAAACTGGAGCATGCAAATCAGATATCAAGTAGGCATGTTTACGAGCTCGATGCACTCACTACAGAGCATTTCATGACAATCTAAGCATACACCCATCAAGAATACACATTATACAAGCTAGACATGGCAAGAACAATAACCTAGCATGCATGGATCAACTACAACATCCTCGGCAAAATCGCTAACAAGTAGACAATCTGCCCAGACTCACGAAATGACAAAAGTAGTGCTCGACTGACTCAAGCTAGGGTGCTCCATAATTGCAAACAAAGATATGGATGGATAGAGCACTACAAAATTAACAAAACATACTTACTGATCATCCTCAAAAGAGGCACGGATCACTAGGAAACAACATGAACATATGGCATATTGATAAGAACAGCTCAAGGACTTAGTGGAATTGCTAAGTCCCTGAAATCAGCACTAACGAATGCACCAATTTGCAAGCTTGTGCTAGTCACCACGCACATCACAAGAATACATGGATGGCACCTCTAGAAAGATGACAAAGCATATAACAAAACATATGTAGAGCTCAGGGGCATATCATGCACACATAAATCATGGCAAAAATGACAAATAGCTATTTGGAGCAGCAGATCTGACAATTATCTCAACTAGCATTCTTCCAACAGTATTTCGGGCATCAAGATGAACTCAAATGAAAATGATGCAATGAGATGAAATGATGTGCTCTCTGGGACGAACATTTTGATATGCTATATGCCCAAAACGGATCTACAGATGCAAAGTTACGGCACGATGAACATGGCAATTTAGTTAGGGTTTCTGAGAAAAAGTCAACCGAGAACAATTCCCAGATCTAGATCCAGCCGGGCGCGGATTACGAGGATCGCCGGAAAAGTCGACGGGGATCGCCGGAGATGGCCGGAGTTGACGAGGAGGCGGTGGGGAGGCGCTCCCGGGCCGGATCTCGCCGGATCCGGCCGCCGGGGAGCCGGAGTGGCGGCGGGGCGAGGCCGGAGACCGCCGGGGCCGCCGGGCGCCGTGTTCACCGGCGTGGAGGAGCTCGGTGGCGGCCGGAAATGGCGGCGGTGGCCGGTGCGCTCGGCCGCGCGGGAGGGAGACGAAGGCGGGCGGCGGCGCGGGCGTCTGGGCCGCGGGGGCCCTCCCCGGGATTCGGCAGGCCGCGGGCACGGCGGGGAAGTGGGGACCGGCCCAGGGACACGTGGCGCAGCATGGTAGGCCGGCGGCGGCGCCGGACAACGTCCGGCCGTCCGGATTTTTGTCCGGCGACTGGAGGAGGAGGGGGACTAGGGTTTCACCCGTGATTTCGAAAGGGGGGAGATATATATAGGCATAGAGGGAGCTAGGAGAGTCCAAACGAGGTGCAGTTTTCGGCCACGCGATCGTGATCGAACGCTCTAGATGACGGAGAGCGTTTTGGTGGGGTTTGGGCCAAATTGGAAGGGTGTTGGGATGCAGCACACACGAGGCCTTTTCGGTCCCTCGGTTAACTGTTGGAGCATCAAACGAAGTCCAAATGGTACGGAACTTGACAGGCGGTCTATCGGTAGTAAACCAAGGCCGCTTGGCAAGTCTCGGTCCAATTCGGAAATGTTTGACCCCCACACAATAAAGAAAGGTAGAAATGACCACCGGAGGAGAACGGAGCGCCCGAATGCAAAACGGACAACGGGGAAAATGCTCGGATGCATGAGACGAACACGTATGCAAATGCAATGCACATGATGACATGATATGAGATGCATGACAATGATAACAACACACAGAGACAAAAAGCCGAACCCGAGAAAATAAAATAACTTAGCGCCGGAAACGGCAAGAGTTGGATTACATATTAGGTAAATCATATCCGGGGTGTTACAACACTCCACCACTACGAAAGGATCTTGTCTCGAGATCTAGGACTGGAAGAACGCCGGGTACTCAAAACGGAGGTGATCCTCGCGTTCCCAGGTGGCTTCACGATCGGAATGGTGTGACCACTTGACTTTGAGGAATTTGATTGACTTATTGCGAGTCTTGCATTCAGTCTCTTCAAGAATTGCGACGGGGTGCTCACGATAAGAGAGAGATTCTTGGAGCTCAATGTCTTCGAAGTTGACGGTGCGGTCAGGAGTGCCTTGAAGCACTTGCAAAGCTGAGAGACATGGAACACGTCGTGCACATTTGCAAAGTTTGAAGGAAGCTCGAGTTGATAGGCGAGATCGCCTCTCTTGCTGACGATCTTGAAAGGTCCCACGTATCTAGGGGCAAGCTTCCCTTTGATACTCAAGCGACAAGTACCTTTCATTGGAGAGACGCGGAGGTAAACACGATCTCCGATCTCGAAAGCCAGATCACGGTGCTTACTATCATAGTAGCTCTTCTGGCGCGATTGCGCTTCTTTGAGGTTATCTCGAATGACTTTGCACATTTCCTCTGCCTCTGTGATTAAGTCATTTCCCAGAAGTTGACGCTCACCAGTTTCAGACCAGTTGAGAGGGGTACGGCACTTCCTGCCATACAGAATTTCAAATGGGGCCTTTCCCGGACTTGCTTGAAAACTGTTGTTGTAGGAGAATTCAGCATATGGAAGACAATCTTCCGACTTCATGCCGAAGGAGATCACACAAGCCCTGAGCATATCTTTAAGAATCTGGTTGACACGCTCGACTTAACCGCTAGTTTGGGGATGGAAAGCTGTGCTGAAGCGGATGTTGGTGCCCATGGCCTTCTGAAAAGAATCCCAAAACTTTGAGGTAAAGATGCTACCACGGTCTGAAGAGATCACCTATGGAATACCGTGCAACGAGACAATTCGAGAGGTATACAGCTCCGCCAATTGAGCTGCAGTGATAGACTCTTTGATAGGCAGAAAGTGAGCCACTTTAGTGAGTTTGTCGATGACAACGAATATAGCATCATTGCCACGCTTGGACTTTGGAAACCCAGTCACGAAGTCCATCTCAATGTGCTCAAACTTCCATTCTAGAATGGCAAGAGGTTGGAGGAGACCAGCTGGCCTTTGGTGTTCTGCCTTCACTCTTCTGCAGACATCACACTCATTCACGAACTGAGCAATCTCGCGCTTCATTCGAGTCCACCAATAAGCCTGGTTGAGGTCCTGATACATCTTCATGCTCCCAGGGTGGATGGAGAGGAGTGAATTGTGAGCCTCGTTCATGATAACTTTACGAAGGTTACCTTTGGGCACGACAATATGATCCTCGAAGAAGAGAGTATCCTTGTCATCAAGGCGGTAGCACTTGTACTTGGGTTGACTCTTGGCAATCCCAATCTTCACCTTCTTCACCATAGCATCAAGAAGTTGAGCTTGGCGAATCTGGTCTTCCAAGGTAGGAGAGACTTGAAGGTTGGCGAGGAAACCTTGAGGAACAACTTGTAGATTGAGTTTGCGGAAAGCTTCACAAAGCTCGGGTTGATAAGGCTTGAGAATTAGACCGTTGCAGTAAGCCTTCCTGCTCAAAGCGTCAGCAATCACATTGGCCTTGCCTGGAGTATTCTCGATACTCGGATTATACTCTTGAATCATTTCGACCCATCGAGTCTGCCTGAGGTTGAGATTAGGCTGAGTGAAGATGAAGTTCATCATGCGAGAGAAAGTCGGAGGAGCGTTGACGAGGCCAAAAGACATGACAGTGTATTCTTATGAACCATAGCTTGTCCTGAAAGCCATCTTGGGGATATCTTGTTCACGGATTCGAATCTGATGATAACCCATACGGAGATCAAGCTTGGAGAATACTGGGGCACCTTTGAGTTGTTCGAACAGCTCGTTGATGTTGGGAAGTGGGTACTTGTTCTTGATAGTCTTCTTGTTCAATGGACGGTAATCAACACAAAGTCGGTCTATTCCATCCTTCTTCTTCACAAAAAGAACTCCACAACCCCACGGAGAAGAACTAGGTCGGATGAGACCCATTCTCTCTTGAATATCAAGTTGCTTCTTCAGCTCCTTCAACTCTTCAGGTCCGAGCTTGTAAGGACGTTTGCACACCGGTTCCATGCTGGGCTCAAGATCGATGACGAATTCAACTGGCCGGTGCGGAGGCATTCCTGGAAGCTCTTCTGGAAAGACGTCTTGATATTCGCAAACGACTGGAATTTGTGAGATAACATCCAGTTCACCCTTCTTATTGAGAGAAAACAAACGGATTGTATCATCACGAGCGGCAAAGACAATTACATCCTCAGACGAATGAGTCAATTGAATATGCCTGGCTGCACAATCAAGCTGAGCCTTGTGCTTAGAAAGCCAATCCATTCCAAGAATAAGATCAATATCTGAGTCACCAAGAACCGTTGGAGAAGCCAGAAACTTGTAGTCACCCAAGGTGATAGTAACATCCGGAACGATAGAGTTAGCATGCATGCGCTTACCGGCAGAGACAACTGCTAACGGACTAGGCAAAACTTGCGAAGTCAATTCATGTCTAGATGTAAACGGTCTTGAGATGAAACAATGCGATGCACCAGTGTCAAAAAGAACTTTAGCTGGAATATCATTAATAGGAAGGTTACCCATGATGACATCTGACGAGTCCTCTGCCTGAGCTGCATTCATCAAATTGACCTTGGCATGCTTGGGGTTATGCTTGACCACAACTGTACTTGCTGATCTCACAGGAGGAGGAGGAGGGAGACGCCTCTGATTGAAGCACTTGTTGGCATAGTGACCCTTCTGTTGGCACTTGTTGCACGTGACCTCTGAAAGAGGACGGTGGTACGGAGCACTCAATCTTGGATCTTGAGACGAAGTCTTATTCTGAAAGACAGGGTTGGGTGGGTGGGAAGATCCACTGCCACCTTTGCTCTTCTGATGCGGCTGACGAAACGGACGAGGAGGAAGCCAATACTTCTGCTGCTTGGCCACTTGAGTAGAGGAAGACGGAGTAGCATCTCTGACTCGCTTCTTGGAAGCATCACACTTCAGTTGAGCAGCCTCTTGCTTCAATGCCATGTTGTAGAACTCATCGTACCTCAAGGGCTCAAAGAGAACAAGAGCTAGCTGGATTTCTTCTCCGAGACCACCCCTGAACTGATATATCATGCTCTTCTCGTCAGGGACGTCCTGCTTAGCAAAGCGGGCGAGCTTCTGAAACAACTTGTTGTAGTCATAGACAGACAAAGAGCCTTGCTTCAGGTTGCGGAATTCCTCACGCTTGCTTTCAACCACGCTCTGAGGAATATGATGAGCTTTGAAGTCTTGACGGAATTCATCCCAGGTAATCACACGGCCTCCTCTGGAATCCTTGTACTGCTGGAACCATTCTGCAGCTTGGTCTTTGAGTTGGAAGGAAGCGAACTTGACAAAGTCCTCAGGCCTGACGTTACTGCACTCGAAATGCTTGCACAAGTCCACGAGCCAATCGTCAGCATCAGTTGCCTCAACACAATTGCTGAAAGTCTTTGGCTGGTTAGTAAGGAACTGGTTGAGTGTAGCAAAGTGATTCTGATTGTTGCCTTGGTTGCCTTGATTCGCTTGATTGCGCTCTTGAAGAATTTGCATGATCAACTGCGTGTTTGCATTGGTTGCGGCCATCACAGCTTGCCATGCCTCCGGAGGAGGGGGAGGTGGTGGCGGATCAGGATTCGGAGTCATGCGCGTTGGAGGAGCCATCCTGAAGAGGTTGACATCCATTAGCACATTGATAGACAAATATTGAAGCTGAATCCAACGGAATGAAATTGCAATAAATCGTCTTCACATCCGAACAAAATGAACGAATGCATTCCACTTGAAATGGTCACATATCCATAAATTGAGAAGCCACTTAGAATTTAGGTAGAGGCAAATAGATCAACAAGGTACGGATCAAGAACGAATACTCGGTAAGAAATCCCAATCTCAAACCAAATATCCGTGGAAGATGAACTACAGCTACAAGAATTCCCACCTATGAAACTCCCGAACCTTTCCAGTTATGCAATCAGGTGTTGGGGATACAGGGGAAGCATAATATCTCACCCAAATCTAGCAAATCCTACATCCAGCTGTATCCATCCTTCAACACATCACCGAGAAAAACTTTGGAAACCATCTACCTCAACCTTCGAAAAGCATCCGTTATACAAGTTATGGCAATACTCCCGAACTCCCGCCCCAGTACTGGGTGGCGTCGAGGTTATCTCACCAACAACTGCATAAAAGAGATTTTCGATGTCGGCGTACTAAACTCAGGTATTCCAGAACTGCAACGATAAAATTGTGACGACAACACCTCGGAGCTCAACTCCCCGAGACACTGCCACAACCCTAAATGACAGGAGGCACCAAGAACAATGTTCTCGTCACAAAACCATCGGAATGATTCCAAGATACCCGCGTGATCCTAAATTTTTTTAGTGAAATTTGAGGAGAGAAGAGTCAAAACTCTACGTCAGGATGCCTCACCAGAGCGATGAAGGGACTGGGAAGTAAAAAGAATTCCTAAACTCTCCGATATATAATTCCTAAATGACTCAAAACATTTTTCTATACTCAACTCGGCCGCTAATTCGATCAAGCAATGGGGCTCCTAATGTCGGGGAAGGCTCTGATTACCAACTTGTAACGCCCTCGATGCGGCTATATCTCCTATGTGTCGAGGCACGACTTAGAGGCATAACCGCATTGAAAGCAATGTCGCAAGTTAGGAAATCTTCACAACATCCCATGTAATACATAATAAGGGGAAAAGTAACATAGTTGGCTTACACTCGCCACATCACACAAAGTACATAAATAGCATTACATCATCCAATCACTCATGGCCCGACTACGGTGCCAAAATAAAAGACCAACCCAACATGCGACACGGTCCCGATTGCCCCAACTGGGCACCACTACTGATCATCAGGGAAAGACACATAGTAACGGCGTGAGTCCTCGTCGAACTCCCACTTGAGCTCAAGCGCGTCATCTGGAACGGAATCATCAGGCCCTGCATCTGGTTTGGAAGTAATCTGTGAGCCACAAGGACTCAGCAATCTCGCACCCTCGCGATCAAGACTATTTAAGCTTATAGGTAAGGCAAGGTAAAATATGTGGAGTTGCAGCAAGAGACTAGCATGTATGGTGGCTAACCTATTCGCAAAAGAGAGCGAGAAGAGAAAGCAAAGCACGATCAAATGTCTAGAGAACAACCTGCGGCAAACATTACTCCAACACCGTGTTCACTTCCCGGACTCCGCCGAGAAGAGACCATCACGGTAACTCACACAGTTGATTCATTTTAATTAAGTTAAGGTTCAAGTTATCTACAACCGGACATTAACAAATTCCCATCTGCCCATAACCGCGGGCACGGCTTTTGAAAGTTCAAATCCCTGCAGGGGGTCCCAACTTAGCCCATGACAAGCTCTCATGGTCACCAAAGGATATACCTTCTCCCGAGACATTTTGATCAGACTCGGTATCCCGGTTCTACAAGACACTTCGACAAGTTAAAACAAATCCAGCAACACCGCCCGAATGTGCCGACAAATCCCGATAGGAGCTGCACATATCTCGTTCTCAAGGCACACTCAGATTGTCCTAGGTACGGGTAGGCCAGCCCAGAGTTGCCCCTGGTGGCCACTGGCAGCTGACAGGTGGACCAACACTCAGAGGAGCACTGGCCCG
>NC_041382.1:212310337-212313916 GCF_002162155.2 Triticum dicoccoides | reverse complement strand
CCCTCGGGCTCCGGAAACCCAAGGGAAAAAGAGGCTAGGTGGAAAATGGTAAAACCAAAGTTGGGCATTGCTGGAAGAGTTTTATTCAAGGCGAACTATCGAGGGGTTCCCATTATTACCCAACCGCGTAAGGAACGCAAAATCTGGGAACATAACACCGATATGACGGAAACTAGGGCGGCAAGAGTGGAACAAAACACTAGGCAAAAAGGACGAGCCTTCCACCCTTTACCAAGTATATAGATGATTTAAGATAACAAGATAATATAGTGATATCCCAACAAGTAAATAATGTTCCAACAAGGAACGGTCTCCAATCTTCACCTGCAACTAGCAACGCTATAAGAGGGGCTGAGCAAAAGCGGTAACATAACCAATCAACGGTTTGCTAGGACATGGTGGGTTAGAGGTTTGACATGGCAATCTGGGAGGCATGATAAGAAAGTGGTAGGCATCGTAGTATAGGCATAGCAAAAGAGCGAGCATCTAGCAAAGCAAAGATAGAAGTGATTTCGAGGGTATGATCATCTTGCCTGCAAAGTTGTCATAGTTGACTGGATCCTCGAAAGCAAACTCAACGGGCTCCTCGTTAGCGAACTCGTCTCCCGGCTCTACCCAAACAAGACAAACAAGCAACAAGAACACAATCAACCACGTCCACAACTCAAACAATATGGTGCAAACATGGTATGCTATGCGAGATGCGATATGCGATTAATATGCAAGATTTGACAGGAGATGAATGAATCTGGCCTCAACTTGGAAATCCAAGTGTTCCACTGGAATGTTGAGATGATTTCGCTTGAAAATGATATAAAGAACGCCAGAATCGGAGACACGGTTTGGAAATGGCAAGCAAAACAAATATGGCACCGGTCTGCGATATACAGCAAGTGACCATCTAAATGCAACGAGATGAACATGCTACAGCACCCAAACATGGCAACAAAATACATGGCAGGGATCCATTCATGATGCTTAACAAAAGAGGAACACTGAGCTATGGCCAAGTCATCCATTAACAGGTTCAAACAAGCATGGCAAAAATGCAATTGGTAACAGATCTCAGACCTAGTGAAATTAACACTTGTTTGGAATTTCAGATCAGGTAGCACACTTTGGAGCATGAAAAACTATATGCTACAGGGCCTGAACATGGCAAATTAAAGCATGTCATGGAGCTACTCAAAGAGCATTGCAAGCATGTGAACATGTGAACATGGCAAAAACATAATCAAATCACAGACTTAGTGAAAAACTGGAGCATGCAAATCAGATATCAAGTAGGCATGTTTACGAGCTCGATACACTCACTACAGAGCATTTCATGACAATCTAAGCATATACCCATCAAGAATACACATTATACAAGCTAGACATGGCAAGAACAATAACCTAGCATGCACGGATCAACTACAACATCCTCGGCAAAATCGCTAACAAGTAGACAATCTGCCCAGATTCACGAAATGACAAAAGTAGAGCTTGATTGACTCAAGCTAGGGTGCTCCATAATTGCAAACAAAGGTATGGATGGATAGAGAACTAAAAAATTAACAAAACATCCTTACTGATCATCCTCAAAAGAGGCATAGATCACTAGGAAACAACATGAACATATGGCATATTGATAAGAATAGCTCAAGGACTTAGTGGAATTGCTAAGTCCCTGAAATCAGCACTAACGAATGCACCACTTTGCAAGTTTGTGCTAGTCACCACACACATCACAAGAATACATGGATGGCACCTCTGGAAAGATGACAAAGCATATAACAAAACATATGTAGAGCTCAGGGGCATATCATGCACACATAAATCATGGCAAAAATGACAAATAGCTATTTGGAGCAGCAGATCTGACAATTATCTCAACTAGCATTCTTCCAACAGTATTTAGGGCATCAAGATGAACTCAAATGAAAATGATGCAATGAGATGAAATGATGTGCTCTCTGAGACGAACATTTTGATATGTTATATGCCCAAAACGGATCTACGGATGCAAAGTTACGGCATGATGAACATGGCAATTTAGTTAGGGTTTCTAAGAAAAAGTCAACCGAGAACTATTCCTAGATCTAGATCCAGCCAGGCGCGGATTACGAGGATCGCCAGAAAAGTCGACGGGTATCGCCTTAGATGGCCGGAGTTGACGAGGAGGCGGCGGGGAGGCGCTTCCGGGCCGGATCTCGCCGGATCCGGCCGCCGGGCAGACGGAGTGGCGGCGGGGCGAGGCCGGAGACTGCCGGGCGCCGCGTTCGTCAGTGTGGAGGAGCTCGGTGGTGGCCGGAAATGGCGGCGGTGGCTGGTGCGCTCGGCCGCGCGGGAGGGAGACGAAGGCGGGCGGCGGCGCGGGCGTCTGGGCCGCGGGGGCCCTCCCCAGGCTTCGGCGGGCCGCGGGCACGGCGGGGAAGTGGGGACTGGCCCAGGGACACATGGCGCGGCATGGTAGGTCGGCAGCGGCGGCGGACAACGTCCGGCCATCCGGATTTTTGTCCGGCGACTGGAGGAGGAGGGGGACTAGGGTTTCACCCGTGATTTCGAAAGGGGGGAGATATATATAGGCATATAAGGAGCTAGGAGAGTCCAAATGAGGTGCGGTTTTCGGCCACGCGATCGTAATCGAACGCTCTAGATGATGGAGAGGTTTTTGGTGGGTTTTGGGCCAAATTGGAAGGGTGTTGGGCTGCTGCACACACAAGGCCTTTTCGGTCCCTCGGTTAACCGTTGGAGCATCAAACGAAGTCCAAATGGTACGAAACTTGACAGGCCGTCTACCGGTAGTAAACCAAGGTCGTTTGGCAAGTCTCGGTCCAATCCAGAAATGTTTAACCCCCACACACGAAAGAAAGGTAGAAATGACCACCGGAGGAGAACGGAGCGCCCGAATGCAAAACGGACAACGGGGAAAATGCTCGGATGCATGAGACGAACACGTATGCAAATGCAATGCACATGATGCCATGATATGAGATGCATGACAACGATAACAACACACGAAGACAAAAACCCGAACCCGAGAAAATAAAATAACTTAGCGCCGGAAACGGCAAGAGTTGGATTACATATTAGGTAAATCATATACGGGGTGTTACAGCGAGGCCGGAGCAGGGTCTGAGCAAGTGCAGCCGGCCAACGCGGGCACGGCCTGGGCCGTGGTACTGGCAAGGCAAAGGGGGCGAGCAGGGGGCGCTTGTCCGGCAGGGCGATGAGACGCGGCGGGGCTGCGGCGGCTACGGCAAGTGGTAGCGAAGGCAGTAGCGGGGCACAGGCGCAGGATGCGCGCGGTGAGCGGGGCATGCGGAAAGCAGAGGGGCAGCGCGCGGTAGTGGTTGTGGCTGGAGGCGGCACCCGACAGTAGGAAGGCAGGGCCAGGCCGCGGCGGGAGAGGGGCCGGCAGCGGGTGGACGCCGGAGCGGGGAGAGCAGGGGATGAGGCGCCGCGGGCCGGCGTGGCCGCAGTAGCGCCGACGAGCAGTGGTGCAGCGCGCACGTGCGGGCAAGCGGCGAGTAGCCGGAGACGGCGCGGTCGCAGCTGCGGGTGGACAGGGCGGAGTGCGGTGTGGCAGCAGGAGCT
>NC_041382.1:212209931-212309740 GCF_002162155.2 Triticum dicoccoides | reverse complement strand
GGCTTTAGGTCACGAGGGGTTGCGGGGATAAGGCGACAGGGTGGGCTGGCTTGGTGGCTGATTGGGCCGGCCTGTTGGGTCGGTTGGCCTGGAGGGTGTTTCTTTCTTTTTTTGGTCTGGTTTTCTTTTCTCCATTTCCTTTTTACCGTTTTATTTCACTTCTCCTAAACATTTTGGTTTTGAAAAAATTACATAGGTTGCACCTAATTGAGTAAACTTAATATGTCACATTACGAACATTTTTTCTTGATATTTGAAAAACTTTTATTCGTTGTCAAAAATTAGAATTTGAGTTTGAAACGTTTTGATCTAACGCCAGGGTTAGCAACAGTAATAGAGGTGGTGTGGCATCATTAGCAGAGATTACTGTAGCTTAATTATCCGGGCGTCACATCCATCACGGAGGGCTTCTACATCAACACCATAGCCTCTCTGATGAAGTGTGAGTAGTTTACCTCAGACCTTCGGGTCCATAGTTATTAGCTAGATGGCTTCTTCTCTCTTTTTGGATCTCAATACAATGATCTCCCCCTCTCTTGTGGAGATCTATTCGAAGTAATCTTCTTTTTGCGGTGTGTTTGTTGAGACCGATGAATTATGGGTTTATGATCAAGATTATCTATGAACAATATTTGAATCTTCTCTGAATTCTTTTATGTATGATTGGTTATCTTTGCAAGTCTCTTCGAATTATCAGTTTGGTTTGGCCTACTAGATTGATCTTTCTTGCAATGGGAGAAGTGCTTAGCTTTGGGTTCAATCTTGCGGTGTTCTTTCCCAATAACAGTAGGGGCAACAAGGCACGTATTGTATTGTTGCCATCGAGGATAACCAGATGGGGTTTTTATCATATTACATGAATTTATCCCTCTACATCATGTCATCTAGCTTAAGGTGTTACTCTGTTTTCATGAACTTAATACTCTAGATGCATGCTGGATAGCGGTCGACAAGTGGAGTAATAGTAGTAGATGCAGGCAGGAGTCGGTCTACTTGTCTTGGACGTGCTGCCTATATACATGATCATACCGAGATATTCTCATAACTATGCTCAATTATGTCAATTGCTCAACAGTAATTCGTTCACCCACCGTAAAATACTTATGCTCTTGAGAGAAGCCACTAGTGAAACCTATAGCCCCCGGGTCTATCTTCATCATATTAATCTTCCAATACTTAGTAATTTCCTTTGCTTTTTAATTGCTTTTATTTTACTTTGCATCTTTATCATAAAAATACCAAAAATATTATTCTATCATATCTATCAGATCTCACTCTTGTAAGTGACCGTGAAGGGATTGACAACCCCTTATCACGTTGGTTGTGAGGAGTTACTTGTTTTGTGCAGGTACGAGGGACTTACGTGCAGCCTCCTACTGGATTGATACCTTGGTTCTCAAAAACTGAGGGAAATACTTACGCTAGTTTGCTGCATCATCCTTTCCTCTTCAAGGAAATCCAATGCAGCGCTCAAGAGGTAGCAAGAAGAATTTCTCGCGCCGTTTCCGGGGAGGTTCGCGCAAGTCAAGATTTGACTCCCAACAATGAGCCATTTCTGGCGCCGTTGCCGGGGAGTCTACGCAAAATTCAACATACCAAGTACCTATCACAACCCTTATCTCCCGCATTACATTATTTGCCATTTGCCTCTCGTTTTCCTCTCCCCCACTTCACCCTTGCTGTTTTATTCGCCCTCTCTCTCTCTCTATCCTCCCTCTCTTTCTCTATTTGCCTCTTTTTGCCCGCTTGCTGTTTGTTTGCTAGTGTGTTGGATTGCTTGCTTGTCACGATGGCTCAAGATAACACTAAATTGTGTGACTTTACCAATACCAATGACAATGATTTTATTAGCACTCTGATTACTCCACTTACCGATGCTGAATCTTGTGAAATTAATGCCGCTTTGCTGAATCTTGTCATAAAAGATCCGTTTTCCGGCCTTCCTAGCGAAGATGCCGCTACCCATCTAAATAGCTTCGCTTATTTGTGTGATATGCCAAAGAAGAAAGATGTAGACAATGATATTGTTAAGTTGAAGCTATTTCCTTTTTCTCTTAGAGATCGTGCTAAAGCTTGGTTTTCGTCTTTGCCTGAAAATAGTATTTATTCTTGGAACAAGTGCAAATATGCTTTTATCTCTAAGTATTTTCCTCCCACTAAGATCATCTCCCTTAGAAATGATATTATGAATTTTAAGCAACTTGATCATGAACATGTTGCACAAGCTTGGGAGAGGATGAAATTAATGATACGTAATTGCCCTACCCATGGTTTGAATTTGTGGATGATTATACAAAATTTTTATGCCGGATTGAATTTTTCTTCTTGAAATCTTTTAGATTCGGCGGCGGGAGGCACTTTTATGGAAATCACTTTAGGATAAGCAACTAAACTCCTAGATAATATTATGGTTAATTATTCTTAATGGCATACTGAAAGATCTAATAATAAAAAGGTGCATGCGATAGAAGAAATTAATATTTTGAGTGGAAAGATGGATGAACTTATGAAATTATTTGCTAGTAAGAGTGTTTCTTCTGATCCTAATGATATTCCCTTGTCTACTTTGATTGAGAACAATAATGAATTTATGTATGTGAATTTTGTTGGTAGGAATAATTTTGGTAACAACGCGTATAGAGGAAATTTTAATCCTAGGACTTATCCTAGTAATCCCTCTAATAATTATGGTAATTCCTACAACAATTCTTATGGAAATTATAATAAGATGCCCTCTGATTTTGAATCTAATATTAAAGAATTTATTACTTCGCAAAAGAATTTCAATGCTTTGATTGAAGAAAAATTGCTTAAGATCGATGAGTTGGCTAGGAACATTGATAGAATTTCTCTTGATATTGATTCTTTGAAACTTAGATCTATTCCACCTAAGCATGATATCAATGAGTCTCTCAAAGCCATGAGAATTTCCATTGATGAGTGCAAAGAAAGAACCACTAGGATGCGTGCTAAGAAAGATGCCTTAAATAAGAGCGTGTTCTTCTAGTTCCTATGAAAATAAAGATGAAGATCTAAAAGTTATTGATATCTCCCCTATTAAATATTTTTTTTGCAATATGAATCTTGATAATGATGGGACTGAATATGATCCACCTTTACCTAGAAGGCGTTCCCAAAATTCGGAGTTTTTAGATCTTCATGCTAAAATTGATGAAAGTGGGATCGAAGAAATTAAAACCCTAGATGTTGCTAAACCCACTATTTTGGATTTCAAGGAATTTAATTATGAAAATTGCTCTTTGATTGATTGTATTTCCTTGTTGCAATCCGTGCTAAATTCTCCTCATTCTTATAGTCAAAATAAAGCGTTTACTAAACATATCGTTGATGCCTTGATGCAATCTTATGAAGAAAAACTTGAGTTGGAAGTTTCTATCCCTAGAAAACTTTATGATGAGTGGGAACCAACTATTAAAATTAAGATTAACGATCATGAGTTCTATGCTTTGTGTCATTTGGGTGCTAGTGTTTCCACGATTCCAAAGACTTTGTGTGATTTGTTAGGTTTCCGTGATTTTGATGATTGCTCTCTAAACTTGCACCTTGCGGATTCCACTATTAAGAAACCTATGGGAAGAATTAATGATGTTCTTATTGTTACAAATAGGAATTATGTGCCCATAGGTTTTATCGTTCTTGACATAGATTGCAATCCTTCATGTCCTATTATTCTTGGTAGACCTTTCCTTAGAACGATTGGTGCAATTATTGATATGAAGGAAGGAAATATTAGATTCCAATTTCCGTTAAGGAAAGGCATGTAACACTTTCCTAGAAATAAAATTAAATTATCTCACGAATCTATTATGAGAGCCAGTTATGGATTGCCTACCAAAGATGGCAATACCTAGATCTATCCTTGTTTTTTATGCCTACCTAGGGGCGTTAAATGATAGCGTTTGTTGGGAGGCAACCCAATTTTATTTTTATTCCTTGATTTTTGCTCCTGTTTAGTTATAAATAATTTACCTAGCCTATGTTTTGGTTGTGTTTTTTGTGTTTAATTAGTGTTTGTGCCAAGTAGAACCGTTTGGAAAACTTGGGGAAAGTCTTGATATCTTGCTGTAAAAAACAGAAACTTTAGCGCTTACAAGAACTGCTGCCATTTTTACTTGGAAAGTGCTATTTAGTTAATTCTTTTTTCAGATTATTAATAGATAAATTCCTCATGTCCAGATCTTGCTCTAACTACAGATTACTACAGACTGTTCTGTTTTTGATAGATTCTGTTTTTCGTGTTTTGTTTGCTTATTTTGATGAATCTATGGCTAGTAAAATAGTTTATAAACCATAGAGAAGTGGTAATACAGTAGGTTTAACACCAATATAAATAAATAATGAGTTCATTACAGTACCTTGAAGTGGTCTTTTGTTTTCTTTCGCTAACGGAGCTCACGAGATTTTCTACTTTGAGTTTTGTGTTGTGAAGTTTTCAAGTTTTGGGTAAAGATTTGATGGATTATGGAACAAGGAGTTGCAAGAGCCTAAGATTGGGGATGCCCATGGAACCCCCAATATAATATAAGGACACCTAAATGCCAAATCTTGGGGATGCCCCGGAAGGCATCTCCTCTTTCGTCTACTTCTATCGGTAACTTTACTTGGAGCTATATTTTTATTCACCACATGATATGTGTTTTGCTTGGAGCGTCTTGTATGATTTGAGTCTTTGATTTTTAGTTTACCACAATCATCCTTTCTGTACACACCTTTTGAGAGAGCCATACATGATTTGGAATTTGTTAGAATACTCTATGTGCTTCGCTTATATCATTTGAGTTATATAGTTTTGCTCTAGTACTTCACTTATATCTTTTAGAGCACGGTGGTGGATTTGTTTTATAGAAACTATTGTTCTCTCATGCTTCACTTAGATTATTTGAGAGTCTTAAATAGGATGGTAATTTTCTTAAATAATCCTAATATTCTAGGTATTCAAGATTAGTATTTTTTTCTTATGAGTGTTTTGAATACTAAGAGAAGTTTGATGCTTGATGATTGTTTTGAGATATTGAGGTAATAATATCAAAGTCATGCTAGTGGAGTAGTCGTGAATTTGAGAAGTGCTTGTGTTGAAGTTTGCATGTCCCGTAGCAAGCATGTGTGGTAAACATTATGTAACAAATTTGAAACATGGGGTGTTCTTTGATTGTCTTCCTTATGAGTGGCGGTCGGGGGCAAGCGATGGTCTTTTCCTACCAATCTATCCCCCTCGGAGCATGCGCGTAGTGCTTTGGTTTTTGATGACTTGTAGATTTTTGCAATAAGTATGTGAGTTCTTTATGACTAATGTTGAGTCCATGGATTATACGCACTCTCACCCTTCCATCATTGCTAGCCTCTTCGGTACCGTGCATTCCTTTTCTCACCTTGAGAGTTGGTGCAAACTTGCCGGTGCATCCAAACCCCGTGATATGATACGCTATTTCACACATAAACCTCCTTATATCTTCCTCAAAACATCCACCATACCTACCTATTATGGCATTTCCATAGCCATTCTGAGATATATTGCCATGCAACTTTCCACCATTCCATTTATCATGACATATTCATCATTGTCATATTGCTTAGCATGATCATGTAGTTGACATAGTATTTGTGGCAAAGCCACCGTTCATAATTTTCATACATGTCAGTCTTGATTCATTGCATATCCTGGTACACCGCCGGAGGCATTCATATAGAGTCATCTTTTGTTGTAGTATCGAGTTGTAATCATTGAGTTGTAAATAAATAGAAGTGTGATGATCATCATTAATAGAGCATTGTCCCAAAAAATAGAAAGGCCAAAAAAAGAAGAGAATAAAAAGGGACAATGCTACTATCCTTTGCCACACTTGTGCTTCAAAGGAGCACCATAATCTTCGTGATAGAGAGTCTTTTGTTTTGTCACTTTCATATACTAGTGGGAATTTTCATTATAGAACTTGGCTTGTATATTCCAACAATGGGCCTCCTCAAGTGCCCTAGGTCTTCGTGAGCAAGCAAGTTGGATGCACACCCACTTAGTTTCTTTTGTTGAGATTTCAAACATTTATAGCTCTAGTGCATCCATTGCATGGCAATCCCTACTCCTTGCATTAACATCAATCGATGGGCATCTCCATAGGCCATTGATTAGCCTCGTTGATGTGAGACTTTCTCCTTTTTTGTCTTCTCCACATAACTCCCATCATTATATTCTATTCCACCCAAAGTGCTATGTCCATGGCTCACGCTCATATATTGCATGAAAGTTTATAGGTTTGAGATTACTAAAGTATGAAACAATTGCTTGGCTTGTCATCGGGGTTGTGCATGATGAGAATATTCTTGTGTGACGAAAATGGAGCATGCCTGAACTATATGATTTTGTAGGGATGAACTTTCTTTGGCCATGTTATTTTGAGAAGACATAATTGCTTAGTTAGTATACTTGAAGTATTATTATTTTTATGTCAATATGGACTTTTTTATTGAATCTTTCGGATCTGAATATTCATGGCACAATTAAGAAGAATTACATTAAAATTATGCCTAGTAGCACTCCGCATCAAAAGTTCTGTTTTTATCATTTACCTACTCGAGGACGAGCAAGAATTAAGCTTGGGGATGCTTGATACGTCTCCAACATATCTATAATTTTTGATTGCTCCATCCTATATTATCTACTGTTTTGGACATTATTGAGCTTAATTTCCCACTTTTATATTATTTTTGGGACTAACCTATTAACCGGAGGCCCAACCCAGAATTGCTATTTTTTTGCCTATTTTAGGGTTTCGAAGAAAAGGAATATCAAACGGAGTCCAAACAGAATGAAACCTTTGGGGACGTGATTTCCTCACCGAACATGATCCGGGAGACTTGGACCCTATGTCAAGAAACAAAGGAGGAGGCCATGAGGTAGGGGACGTGCCTACCCCCCAGGCGCACCCTCCACCCTCGTGGGCCCCCTGTTGCTCCACCGATGTACTCCTTCCTCCTATATATACCTACATACCCCAAACGATCAGATACGGAGCCAAAACCCTAATTCCACTGCCGCAACTTTCTGTATCCACGAGATCCCATCTTGGGGCCTGTTTCGGAGCTCCACCAGAGGGGGTATCCATCACAGAGAGATTCTACATCAACACCATAGCCTCTCCGATGAAGTGTGAGTAGTTTACCTCAGACCTTCGGGTCCATAGTTATTAGCTAGATGGCTTCTTCTCTCTTTTTTGGATCTCAATACAATGTTCTCCCCCTCTCTTGTGGAGATCTATTCGAGGTAATCTTCTTTTTGCGGTGTGTTTGTTGAGACTGATGAATTGTGGGTTTATGATCAAGTCTATCTATGAACAATATTTGAATCTTCTCTGAATTGTTTTATGTATGATTGGTTATCTTTGCAAGTCTCTTCGAATTATCAGTTTGGTTTGGCCTACTAGATTGATCTTTCTTGCAATGGAGAAGTGCTCAGCTTTGGGTTCAATCTTGCGGTGTCCTTTCCCAGTGACAGCAGGGGCAGCAAGGCACATATTGTATTGTTGCCATCGAGGATAACAATATGGTTTTTTTATCATATTGCATGAATTTATCCCTCTACATCATGTCATCTTGCTTAAGGCATTACTCTGTTTTCATGAACTTAATACTCTAGATGCATGCTCGATAGCGGTCGATGAGTGGAGTAATAGTAGTAGATGCCGACAGGAGTCAGTCTACTTGTCTTGGACGTGATGCCTATATACATGATCATACCTAGATATTCTCATAACTATGCTCAATTCTATCAATTGCTCAACAGTAATTCGTTCACCCACCGTAAAATACTTATGCTCTTGAGAGAAGCCACTAGTGAAACCTATGGCCCCCGGGTCTATCTTCCTCATATTAATCTTCCAATACTTAGTTATTTCCTTTGCTTTTTTACTTTACCTTTATTTTACTTTGCATCTTTATCTCAAAAATACCAAAAATATTATCTTATCATATCTATCAGATCTCACTCTCGTAAGTGATCGTGAAGGGATTGACAACCCGTTATCGCGTTGGTTGCAAGGAGTTATTTGCTTTGTGCAGGTACTAGGGGACGCGAGCGCAACCTCCTACGGGATTGATACCTTGGTTCTCAAAAACTCAGGGAAATACTTACGCTACTTTGCTGCATCATCCTTTCCTCTTTGGGGAAATCCAACGCAGTGCTCAAGAGGTAGCAGATCCTGTGGCTAACTCCTTAGTCACATTGAGCTCATTATGATGATGCATTACCGAGTGGGCCCAGAGATACCTCTCTGTCATACGGATTGACAAATCCAAGTCTCGATTCGTGCCAACCCAATAAACACTTTTGGAGATACCTGTAGTGCACCTTTATAGCCACCCAGTTACGTTGTGACATTTGATACACCCAAAGCACTCCTACGGTATCCGGGAGTTGCACAATCTCATGGTATAAGGAAATGATACTTGACATTAGAAAAGCTCTAGCAAACGAACTACACAATCTTGTGCTATGCTTAGGATTGGGTCTTGTCCATCACATCATTCTCCTAATGATGTGATCCCGTTATCAATGACATCCAATGTCCATGGTCAGGAAACCATAACCATCTATTGATCAACGAGCTAGTTAACTAGAGGCTTACTAGGGACATGTTGTGGTCTATGTATTCACACATGTATTACGGTTTCCGATTAATACAATTATAGCATGAACAATAGAAAATTATCATGAACAAGGAAATATAATAATAACCATTTTATTATTGCCTCTAGGGCATATTGCCAACAGTCTCCCACTTGCACTAGAGTCAATAATCTAGTTCACATCACCATGTGATCAACAGTCATAGTTCACATCGCCATGAGACTAACACCCAAAGAGTTTACTAGAGTCAATAATCTAGTTCACATCGCCATCTGATTACCACCGAATGAGTTCTAGGGTTTGATCATGTTATGCTTACGAGCGAGGTTTCAGTCAACGGGTCTACAACATTCAGATCCGTTTGTTCTTCGCAAATCTCTATTTCATATTGTAGATGTTGCTACTACGCTCCACTTGGAGCTATTCCAAATGGTTGCTCCACTATACGTATCCGGTTTGCTAGTCAGAGTCATCCGGATAGGTGTTAAAGCTTGCATCGACGTAACCCCTTACGCCAAACTCTTAATCACCTCCATAATCGAGAAACATTTCCTTATTCCTAAGGACAATTTTTTGACCGCTGTCCAATGATCCACTCCTGGATCACTCTTATACCCCCTTGCCAGACACATGGCAAGGCACATCGCGGTACACATCATGGCATATCGTATAGAGCCTATCGCTAAGGCATAGGGGACGAATTTCGTCCTTTCTCTTTCTTCTACCATGGTCGATCTTCAAGTCTTAACTTCACACCTTACAACTCAGGTAAGAATTTCGTCCTTTTACGGTGGGTGAACGAATTACTGTTGAGCAATTGATAGAATTGAGCATAGCTATGAGAATATCTAGGTATGATCATGTATATAGGCATCACGTCCAAGACAAGTAGACTGACTCCTGTCGGCATCTACTACTATTACTCCACTCATCGACCGCTATCGAGCATGCATCTAGAGTATTAAGTTCATGAAAACAGAGTAACGCCTTAAGCAAGATGACATGATGTAGAGGGATAGTTTCATGCAATATGATAAAAACCCCATCTTGGTATCCTCGATGGCAACAATACAATACGTGCCTTGCTGCCCCTTCTGTCACTAGGAAAGGACACCGCAACATTGAACCCAAAGATAAGCACTTCTCCCATGGCAAGAACAACCAATCTAGTAGGCCAAACCAAACTGATAATTCGAAGAGACTTGCAAAGATAACCAATCATACATAAAAGAATTCAGCAAAGATTCAAATATTATTCATAGATAGACTTGATCATAAACCCACAATTCATCGGTCTCAACAAACACACCACAAAAAGAAGATTACATCGAATAGATCTCCACGAGAGAGGGGGAGAACATTGTATTGAGATCGAAAAAGAGAGAAGAAGCCATCTAGCTACTAGCTATGGACCCGTAGGTCTGAAGTAAACTACTCACACTTCATCGGAGGAGCTTGGATGATGATGTAGAAGCCCTCCGTGATCGATGCCTCCTCTGGCGGAGCTCCGGAACAGGCCCCAAGATGGGATCTCATGGATACAGAAAGTTGTGGTGGTGGAATTAGGTTTTTGGCTCCGTCCCCGATCGTTTGGGGGTACGTGGATATATATAGGAGGAAGAAGTACGTCGGTGGAGCTTCGAGGGGCCCACGAGGCAGGGGGCACGCCCTAGTGGGGGGCCTACCCTCGTGAGCACCTCGTCGCTTTCTTGATGGAGGGTCCAAGTCTCCTGGATCTTATCTGATGAGAAAATCACGTTTCCGAAGGTTTCATTCCGTTTGGACTCCGTTTGATATTCCTTTTCTTCGAAACCCTAAAACAGGCAAAAAACAACAATTCTGGGCTGGGCCTCCGGTTAATAGGTTAGTCCCAAAAATAATATAAAAGTGGATAATATAGCCCAATAATGTCTAAAACAGTAGATAATATAGCATGAAGCAATCAAAAATTATAGATACGTTGGAGACGTATCACTTGCCGATCATCGGGCAAGTCCACCAAAGTCCATACTTTGTTCTCATACATGGACCCTATATCGAATTTCATGGATTCCAGCCATTTGTTGGATTTCGGACCCACCATCGCTTCTTCATAGCTCATAGGTTCATCGTTGTCCAACAACATGACCTTTAAGATAGGGTTACCACTCAGAAGTTGTACACACCCTTGTCGACCTACGAGGTTTGATAGTAATTTGATCTGAAGCTTCATGATCATCATCATTAGCTTTCTCTTCAACTAACGTAAGTGCCACAGAAACATCTTTTTGTGATGCACCACTCTCTGGTTGAAGTGGAGGTTCAACAACCTCATCAAGTTCTATCTTCCTCCCACTCAATTCTTTCGAGAGAAACTCTTTCTCAAGAAAGGACCTGTTCCTAGCGACACACACTTTGACCTCATATCTGAGATAGAAGGTATACCCAATCGTCTTGTTTGTGTATTCGATGAAGGCACAATTTTCCACTTTGGGTTCGAGCTTTTCTGGCCGAAGCCTATCGACATAAGCATCGTAGCCCCAAACCTTAAGAAACAACAACTTAGGTTTCTTGCCAAACCATAGTTCATACGTTGTCATCTCCACGGACTTAGATGGTGCCCTATTTAAAGTGAATGTAATTGTCTCTAATGCATAACCCCAAAATGATAGCGGGAGATCGGTAAGAGACATCATAGATCGCACCATATCCAATAGGGTGCGATTATGACGTTCGGACACACCATTACGCTATGGTGTTCCAGCCGGCGTCAACTGTGAAACGATTCTACCTTGTCTTTAGTGATTGCCAAACTCATAACTCAGATACTCTCCCCTTGATCAGATCGTAGGAACTTGATCTTCTTGTTATGATGATTCTCAACTTCACTCTGAAATTGCTTGAAATTTTCAAACGTTTCAGACTTATGCTTCATTAAGTAAATATACCCATATCTAATCAATTCATCGGTGAAGGTGAGAAAATAATGATATCCACCGTGTGCGTCAACACTCATCGGACCGCACACATCAGCATGTGTGATTTCCAACAAGTCACTTGCCCGTTCCATTGTTCTAGAAAACGAGGTTTTATTCATCTTGCCTATGAGGCATGGTTCGCATGTGTCAGGTGATTCAAAATCAAGTGACTCCAAAAGTCCATTAGTATGGAGGTTCTTCATGCACTTTACACAAATATGACCTAAGCGGCAGTGCCACAAGAAAGTGGTACTATCATTATCAACTCTACATCTTTTGGCATCAATGTTATGACCATGTGTATCACTACGACCGAGATTCAATAAACCATTCACATTGGGTGCATGACCATAGAAGGTATTATTCATGTAAACATAATAACCATTATTCTCTGACTTAAATGAATAACCGTATTGCAATAAACATGATCTAATCATGTTCATGCTCAACGTAGACACCAATACAAACAACATTTATCTGGGTTCAACACTAATCCCGAAGGTAGAGGGAGCATGCAATGGTGATCATAACATCCTTGGAAACACTTCCAACACACATCGTCACATCGTCCTTAGCTAGTTGATACGTCTCCAACATATCTATAATTTTTGATTGCACCATGCTATATTATCTACTGTTTTGGATATTATTGGGATTTATTATCCACTTTTATATCATTTTTGGGACTAACCAATTAACCGGAGGCCCAGCCCAGAATTGCTGTTTTTGCCTATTTTAGGGTTTCAAAGAAAAGGAATATCAAACGGAGTTCAAACGGAATGAAACCTTCGGGAACGTGATTTTCTCACCGAACATGATCCAGGCGACTTGGACCCTACGTCAAGAAATAAAGGAGGAAGCCACGAGGTAGGGGGCGCGCCTACCCCCCAGGCGCACCCTCCACCCTCGTGGGTCCCCTGTTGCTCCACCGACGTACTCCTTCCTCCTATATATACCTACGTACCCCCAAACGATGAGATACGGAGCCAAAAACCTAATTCCACCGCCGCAACCTTCTGTATCCATGAGATACCATCTTGGGGCCTGTTCCGGAGCTCCGCCGGAGGGGGCATCCATTGTGAAGCCCCCGATTCAATCGTACACTAATCATACACACAAACGTGTACGATCAAGATCAGGGACTCACGGGAAGATATCACAACACTACTCTACATATAAAAATAAGTCATACAAGCATCATATTACAAGCCAGGGTCCTCGAGGGCTCGAATACAAGAGCTCGATCATAAATGAGTCAGCGGAAGCAACAATATCTGAGTACAGACATAAGTTAAACAAGTTTGCCTTAAGAAGGCTAGCACAAACTGGGATACAGATCGAAAGAGACACATGCTTCCTGCCTGGGATCCTCCTAAATTACTCCTGGCCGCCGTCAGTGGGCTGCACGTAGTAGTAGGCACCTCCCGAGTAGTAGTAGTAGTAGTCATCGACAGTGGCGTCTGGCTCCTGGGATCCAACATATGGTCGCATCAATCGAGTATAGAAAGGGGGAAAAGAGGGAGCAGAGCAACCGTGAGTACTCATCCAAAGTACTCGCAAGCAAGGAGCTACACTACATATGTATGCATTGGTATCAAATGGAATAAGGGTATCATATGTGGGTTGAACTGCAGAATGCCGGAATAAGAGGGGGATAGCTAGTCCTGTCGAAGACTACGCTTCTGGCCACCTCCATCTTGCAGCGTGTAGAAGAGAGTAGATGGTAATCTCACCAAGTAGCATCGTGTAGCATAATCCTACCTAGCGGTCCTCTCCTCGTCGCCCTGTTAGAGAGCGACCACCGGGTTGTATCTGGCACTTGGAAGGGTGTGTTTTATTAAGTATCCGGTTCTAGTTTTCATAAGGTCGAGGTACAACTCCAAGTCGTCCTGTTACCCAAGATCACGGCTATTCGAATAGATTAACTTCTCTGCAGGGGTGCACCACATTTCCCAACACGCTTGTTCCCCTTTGTCCGGACACACTTTTCTGGGTCATGCCCGGCCTCGGAAGATCAACACGTCGCAGCCCTACATAGGCACAACAGAGAGGTCAGCATGCCGGTCTAAATCCTATGGCGCAGGGGTCTGGGCCCATCGCCCTTTGCACACCTGCATGTTGCGAACGCGGCCGGAAGCAGAACTAGCCCCCTTAATACAAGAGCAAGCTTACGGTCCAATCCGAGGCGCGCCGCTCAGTCGCTGACGTCACGAAGGCTTCGGCTGATACCACGACATCGAGTGCCCATAACTGTCCCCGCGTAGATCGTTAGTGTGTATAGGACAGTGGCCAGACTCAGATCAAATACCAAGATCTTGTTAAACGTGTTATCTTGAAATAACCGCGAACACCGACCAGGGCCAGGCCCACCTCTCTCGTAGGTGGTCTCAACCTGCCCTGTCGCTTCGCCACAAAGATCCACACATAGGGCTGTCGGGAAAGTATGTCCTTCCAGCCCCAATTCGTGAATCAACCGCAGGTACTCCTCGAGCCAACCTGACTTTAGTCATCACATGTATCATGTATAAAGTATATAGTATGTACCCGTGATCACCTCCCGAGTGATCACGGCCCGATAGTATAGCATGGCAGATGGACAAGAATGTAGGGCCACTGATGATAAACTAGCATCCTATACTAAGCATTAGGATTGCAGGTAAGGTATCAACAGCTGGAGTAACAATGACAGGCTATGCATCAGAATAGGATTAACGGAAAGCAGTAACATGCTACACTACTCTAATGCAAGCAGTAGAGAGAAGAATAGGCGATATCTGGTGATCAAAGGGGGGGCTTGCCTGGTTGCTCTGGCAAGAGAGAGAGGGGTCGTCAACACCGTAGTCGTACTGGGTAGCAGCGGCATCGGTCTCGGTGTCTAGCGAGAGAAGAGGGGGAAGAAACAATAAATATAATGCAAAAAATGCATGACGATGCTCGACATGACAAAGCATGAAGCTAGGTGTGCCCTAACGCGGTATGAGGTGGTACCGGTGAAGGGGGGAAACATCCGGGAAAATATCCCCGGCGTTTTGCGTTTTCAGATAGATGAATCGGAGGGGGAAAGTTGCGTGTTCGCTATGCTAGGTATGCGTGGCGGACGAACGGTTTGCGTATCCGGATTCGTCTTGTCGTTCTGAGCAACTTACATGTACAAAGTTTTTTCATCCGAGTTACGGTTTATTTTATTTGATTTTCTAAAGTTTTTATTAATTTCTGGAATTTAACTATTTATTTCAACATTAACCAGAATAGTAAATGATGACGTCAGCATGACATCATGCCGACGTCAGTAGTCAACTGTGCAGTTGATTATGTCAACTACGTGTGGGTCCCGCATATCATACCCTGCTTAGGTTAATTAGGGTTTAGCTAATTAATTACTGCTTAATTAAATTAACTAATTAATTAGATTAAGTTAAACAGGATTAATTAACTTAATTAATTATTAATTTATTTTTATTTAATTTTCTTTTATTTTATAAAAATGTTTTGTTCTCTGGGCGTGGGGCCCTCGTATCATTCGCCCAGGGGGCCATAGCGGGCGACGGGCAGGCGGTCAGCGGGCACAACCCGCACAGGGTCGAGCCGGCTCGCGAGGCAGCGGTGCGAGGCCGGAGCAGGGGCTGAGCAAGCGGAGCCGGCCGGCGCGGCCACGGCCGGGGCCGTGGTACTGGCAAGGCAAAGGGTGCGATCAGGGGGCGCTCGTTAGGCAGGGCGATGAGACGCGGCGAGGCTGCGGGGCAAGTGGTAGAGAAGGCAGTAGCGGGGCGCGGGCGATGGACGTGCGCGTTGTGCGGGGCATGCGGAAAGCAGAGGGGCACCGCGCGGTAGTGCTGGTGGCTGGAGGCGGCACCCGGCAGTAGGAAGGTGGGGCCAGGCCGCGACGGGAGAGGGGCCGGCAGCGGGTGGACGCTGGAGCGGGGAGAGCAGGGGATGAGGCGCCGCGGGCCGGCGTGGCCACAGCAGCGCCGACGAGCAGCGGTGCAGCGCGCACGCGCGGGCAAGCGGCGAGTAGCCGTAGAGGGCGCACGCAGCTGCGGGTGGACGGGGCGGAGTGCGGTGTGGCAGCAGGCGCCGGGAGTGGCCGCGGCGCGGGACGCGGGTTGCGTGCGCGCGTGGGACGGCGCGGGCGCGCGCGACATGGGCTAGCGGCGGATGGCGCACATCGGCGTGGTCGCTCGGAGGAGAAGAGTGCGCTCAGGGTCTGAGGCAGCGGGGCTCGGGGAGGAGTCTGGGACGACATGCGGCGAGGCGACAAGGTCCGGCGGCGGGTGACGGCGATCCGGGAAAGGGAACGGCTCGATCTGCACGAGGCAGAGGTCCCGAGCTCCAATGCGTCCTTGTAGTTGACAAAGACGGCGGATGCAGTGCTCCCGGCGTAGTCTGAGGTGGCGGGGAGGACGTCGGGCGTGGGCGGTGGCATCGATCGGTGTTAGGGGCGCCCGATCTGGAAACAAGGGGAGGGAGCGTGCGAGGGAGGAAGAGTCATGGGGGGAGTGGGGGTCGTGGCTTTAGGTCACGGGGGGTTGCGAGGATAAGGCGACAGGGTGGGCTGGCTTGGTGGCTGACTGGGCCGGCCTGTTGGGTCGGTTGGCCCGGAGGGTCTTTCTTTCTTTTGTTGGACTGGTTTTCTTTTATCCATTTCCTTTTTACCGTTTTATTTCACTTTTCCTAAACATTTTGGTTTCGAAAAAATTACATAGGTTGCACCTAATTGAGTAAACTTAATATGTCACATTCCGAACATTTTTGTCTTGATATTTGAAAAACTTTTATTCTTTCTCAAAAATTAGAATTTGAGTTTGAAACATTTTGATCTAATGCCAGGGTTAGCAACAGTAATAGAGGTGATGTGGCATCATTAGCAGAGATTACTGTAGCTTAATTATCCGGGCATCACATCCATCACGGAGGGCTTCTACATCAACACCCTAGCCTCTCCGATGAAGTGTGAGTAGTTTACCTCAGACCTTCGGGTCCATAGTTATTAGCTAGATGGCTTCTTCTCTCTTTTTGGATCTCAACACAATGATCTCCCCCTCTCTTGTGGAGATCTATTCGATGTAATCTTCTTTTTGCAGTGTGTTTGTTGAGGCCGATGAATTGTGGGTTTATGATCAAGATTATCTATGAACAATATTTGAATCTTCTCTGAATTCTTTTATGTACGATTGGTTATCTTTGCAAGTCTCTTTGAATTATCAGTTTGGTTTGGCCTACTAGATTGATCTTTCTTGCAATGGGAGAAGTGCTTAGCTTTGGGTTCAATCTTGTGGTGTCCTTTCCCAGAAACAGTAGGGGCCGCAAGGCACGTATTGTATTGTTGCCATCGAGGATAACAAGATGGTTTTTTTTATCATATTACATGAATTTATCCCTCTACATCATGTCATCTTGCTTAAGGTGTTACTCTGTTTTCATGGACTTAATACTCTAGATGCATGCTGGATAGCGGTCGATGAGTGGAGTAATAGTAGTAGATGTAGGCAGGAGTCGGTCTACTTGTCTCGGACTTGCTGCCTATATACATGGTCATACCTAGATATTCTCATAACTATGCTCAATTATGTCAATTGCTCAACAGTAATTCGTTTACCCACCGTAAAATACGTATGCTCTTGAGAGAAGCCACTAGTGAAACCTATGGCCCCCGGGTCTATCTTCATCATATTAATCTTCCAATACTTAGTAATTTCCTTTGCTTTTTTACTTTGCTTTTATTTTACTTTGCATCGTTATCATAAAAATACCAAAAAAAATTATTCTATCATATCTATCAGATCTCACTCTCGTAAGTGACCGTGAAGGGATTGACAACCCCTTATCGTGTTGGTTGCGAGGAGTTATTTTTTTGTGCAGGTACGAGGGACTTCCGTGCAGCCTCCAACTGGATTGATACCTTGGTTCTCAAAAACTGAGGGAAGTACTTACGCTACTTTGCTGCATCATCCTTTCCTCTTCAAGGAAATCCAACGCAGCGCTCAAGAGGTCGCAAGAAGAATTTCTCACGCCGTTTCCGGGGAGGTTCGCGCAAGTCAAGATTTGACTCGTGACAACGAGCCATTTCTGGCGCCGTTGCCGGGGAGTCTATGCAAAATTCAACATACCAAGTACCCATCACAACCCTTATCTCCCGCATTACATTATTTGCCATTTGCCTCTCGTTTTCCTCTCCCCCACTTCACCCTTGCTGTTTTATTCGCCCTCTCTCTCTATCCTCCCTCTCTTTCTCTATTTGCCTCTTTTTGCCCGCTTGCTGTTTGTTTGCTAGTGTGTTGGATTGCTTGCTTGTCACGATGGCTCAAGATAACACTAAATTGTGCGACTTTACCAATACCAATGACAATGATTTTATTAGCACTCCGATTACTCCTCTTACCGATGCTGAATCTTGTGAAATTAATGCCGCTTTGCCGAATCTTGTCATGAAAGATCCATTTTCCGGCCTTCCTAGCGAAGATGCCGCTACCCATCTAAATAGCTTCGCTGATTTGTGTGATATGCAAAAGAAGAAAGATGTAGACAATGATATTGTTAAGTTGAAACTATTTCCTCTTTCTCTTAGAGATCGTGCTAAAGCTTGGTTTTCATCTTTGCCTAAAAATAGTATTGATTCTTGGAACAAGTGCAAATATGCTTTTATCTCTAAGTATTTTCCTCCCGCTAAGATCATCTCCCTTAGAAATGATATTATGAATTTTAAGCAACTTGATCATGAACATGTTGCACAAGCTTGGGAGAGGATGAAATTAATGATACGTAATTGCCCTACTCATGGTTTGAATTTGTGGATGATTATACAAAATTTTTATGCCGGATTGAATTTTTCTTCTAGAAATCTTTTAGATTCGGCCGCAGGAGCCACTTTTATGGAAATCACTTTAGGAGAAGCAACTAAACTCCTAGATAATATTATGGTTAATTATTCTCAATGGCATACTGAAAGATCTAATAATAAAAAGGTGCATGCGATAGAAGAAATTAATGTTTTGAGTGGAAAGATGGACGAACTTATGAAATTATTTGCTAGTAAGAGTGTTTCTTCTGATCCTAATGATATTCCCTTGTCTACTTTGATTGAGAACAATAATGAATTTATGTATGTGAATTTTGTTGGTAGGAATAATTTTGGTAACAACGCGTATAGAGGAAATTTTAATCCTAGGCCTTATCCTAGTAATCCCTCTAATAATTATGGTAATTCCTACAACAATTCTTATGGAAATTATAATAAGATGCCCTCTAATTTTGAATCTAATATTAAAGAATTTATTACTTCCCAAAAGAATTTCAATGCTTTGATTGAAGAAAAATTGCTTAAGATCGATGAGTTGGCTAGGAATATTGATAGAATTTCTCTTGATGTTGATTCTTTGAATCTTAGATCTATTCCACCTAAGCATGATATCAATGAGTCTCTCAAATCCATGAGAATTTCCATTGATGAGTGCAAAGAAAGAACCGCTAGGATGCGTGCTAAGAAAGATGCCTTTATAAGAGCGTGTTCTTCTAGTTCCTATGAAAATAAAGATGAAGATCTAAAAGTTATTGATGTTTCCCCTATTAAATCTTTTTTTTGCAATATGAATCTTGATAATGATGGGACTGAATATGATCCACCTTTACCTAGAAGGCGTTCCAAAAATTCGGAGTTTTTAGATCTTCATGCTAAAATTGATGAAAGTGGGATCGAAGAAATTAAAACCCTAGATGTTGCTAAACCCACTATTTTCTATTTCAAGGAATTTAATTATGAAAATTGCTCTTTGATTGATTGTATTTCCTTGTTGCAATCCGTGCTAAATTCTCCTCATGCTTATAGTCAAAATAAAGCTTTTACTAAACATATCGTTGATGCCTTGATGCAATCTTATGAAGAAAAACTTGAGTTGGAAGTTTCTATCCCTAGAAAACTTCATGATGAGTGGGAACCAACTATTAAAAGTAAGATTAACGATCATGAGTTCTATGCTTTGTGTCATTTGGGTGCTAGTGTTTCCACGATTCCAAAGACTTTGTGTGATTTTTAGGTTTCCGTGATTTTGATGATTGCTCTCTAAACTTGCACCTTGCGGATTCCACTATTAAGAAACCTATGGGAAGAATTAATGATATTCTTATTGTTGCAAATAGTAATTATGTGCCCGTAGATTTTATCGTTCTTGACATAGATTGCAATCCTTCATGTCCTATTATTCTTGGTAGACCTTTCCTTAGAACGATTGGTGCAATTATTGATATGAAGGAAGGAAATATTAGATTCCAATTTCCGTTAAGGAAAGGCATGGAACACTTTCCTAGAAAAAAATTAAATTATCTTATGAATCTATTATGAGAGCCACTTATGGATTGCCTACCAAAGATGGCAATACCTAGATCTATCCTTGTTTTGTATGCCTAGCTAGGGGCGTTAAACGATAGCGCTTGTTGCGAGACAACCCAATTTTATTTTTATTCCTTGATTTTTGCTCCTATTTAGTACTAAATAATTTACCTAGACTATATTTTTCTTGTTTTTTTGTGTTTAATTAGTTTTTTTGCCAAGTAGAACCGTTGGGAAGACTTGGGGAAAGTCTTGATATCTTGCTGTAAAAAAACAGAAACTTTAGCGCTCACGAGAACTGCTGCCATTTTTATTTGGAAAGTGATATTTAGTTAATTCTTTTTGAATATGCTTAATAAATAAATTCCTCACGTCCAGCAATTTATTTTAGAATTTTTGGTCTTCCAGATCTAGCGCTAGCTACAGATTACTACAGACTGTTCTGTTTTTGATAGATTCTATTTTTCGTGTGTTGTTTGCTTATTTTGATGAATCTATGGCTAGTAAAATAGTTTATAAACCATAGAGAAGTTGGAATACAGTAGGTTTAACACCAATATAAATAAAGAATGAGTTAATTACAGTACCTTGAAGTGGTCTTTTGTTTTCTTTCGCTAATGGAGCTCACAAGATTTTCTACTTTAAGTTTTGTGTTGTGAAGTTTTCATATTTTGGGTAAAGGTTTGATGGATTATGGAACAAGGAATTGCAAGAGCCTAAGCTTGGGGATGCCCATGGCATGCCCAAGATAATCTAAGGACACCTAAAAGCCAAAGGTTGGGGATGCCCCGGAAGGCATCCCCTCTTTCGTCTACTTCTATCGGTAACTTTACTTGGAGATATATTTTTATTCACCACATGATATGTGTTTTGCTTGGAGCGTCTTGTATGATTTTAGTCTATGCTTTTTAGTTTACCACAATCATACTTGCTGTACACACCTTTTGGGAGAGCCGTACATGATTTAGAATACTCTATGTGCTTCACTTATATCATTTAAGTTATATAGTTTTGCTCTAGTACTTCACTTATATTTTTTAGAGCATGGTAGTGGAATTGTTTTATAGAAACTATTGATCTCTCATACTTCACTTAGATTATTTTTAGAGTCTTAAATAGCATGGTAATTTTCTTAAATAATCCTAATATGCTTGGTATTCAAGAATAGTAAAAACTTTCTTATGAGTGTGTTGAATGCTATGAGAAGTTTGATGCTTGATAATTGTTTTATGATATGAAGATGGTGATATTAAAGTTGTGCTAGTTGAGTAGTTGCGAATTTGAGAAATACTTGTGTTAAAGTTTGTGATTCCCGTAGCATGCACGTATGGTGAACCGTTATGTGATGAAGCCGGAGCATGATTTATTTTTTGATTGTCTTCCTTATGAGTGGCGGTCGGGGACGAGCGATGGTCTTTTCCTACCCATCTATCCCCCTAGGAGCATGTGCGTAATACTTAGCTTTGATAACTTGTAGATTTTTGCAATAAGTATATGAGTTCTTTATGACTAATGTCGAGTCCATGGATTATACGCACTTTTCTTCATTCCACCATTGCTAGCCTCTCTAATACTGCGCACCTTTCGCAGGTATCATACACCCACCATATACCTTCCTCAAAACAGCCACCATACCTACCTACTATGGCATTTCCATAGCCATTTCGAGATATATTGGCATGCAACTTTCCACCGTTCCGTTTATTATGACACACTCCATCATTGTCATATTGCTTAGCATGATCATGTAGTTGACATCATATTTGTGGCAAAGCCACCGTTCATAATTCTTTCATACATGTCACTCTTGATTCATTGCATATCCCGGTACACCGCCTGAGGAATTCATATAGAGTCATATTTTGTTCTAAGTATCGAGTTGTAAGAAAATAAAAGTGTGATGATCATCATTATTAGAGCATTGTACCAAGTGAGGAAAGGATGATGAAGACTATGATTCCCCCACAAGTCGGGATGAGACTCCAGACGAACAATTAAAAAATAGAAAGAAAAGAGGCCATAAAAAAGAGAAAAGGCCCAAATAAAAAAATGAGAGAAAACGAGAGAAGGGACAATGTTACTATCCTTTTACCACACTTGTGATTCAAAGTAGCACCATGATATTCATGATAGAGTCTCTCATTTCGTTACTTTCATATACTAGTGGGAATTTTTTATTGTAGAACTTGGCTTGTATATTCCAATGATGGGCTTCCTCAAAATGCCCTAGGTCTTCATGAGCAAGCAAGTTGGATGCACACCCACTTAGTTTCTTTTGTTGAGCTTTCATATACTTATAGCTCTAGTGCATCCGTTGCATGGCAATCCCTACTCACTCACATTGATATCTATTGATGGGCATCTCCATAGCCCGTTGATACGCCTAGTTGATGTGAGACTATCTTCTCCCTTTTTTGTTTTCTCCACAACCACCATTCTATTCCACATATAGTGCTATATCCATGGCTCACGCTCATGTATTGCGTGAAGATTGAAAAAGTTTGAGAATGTCAAAAGTATGAAACAATTGCTTGGCTTGTCATCGGTTTTGTGCATGATTTAAATAGTTTGTGTGGTGAAGATAGAGCATAGCCAGACTATATGATTTTGTAGGGATAACTTTCTTTGGCCATGTTATTTTGAGAAGACATGATTGCTTTATTAGTATGCTTGAAGTATTATTATATTTATGTCAATATGAACTTTTATCTTGAATCTTTCGGATCTGAATATTCATACCACAATTAAGAAGAATTACATTGAAATTATGCCAAGTAGCATTCCACATCAAAAATTCTGTTTTTATCATTTACCTACTCGAGGACGAGTAGGAATTAAGCTTGGGGATGCTTGATACGTCTCCAATGTATCTATAATTTTTGATTGCTCCATGCTATATTATCTACTGTTTTGGACATTAGTAGGCTTTATTATCCACTTTTATATCATTTTTGGGACTAACCTATTAACCGGAGGCCCAGCCCAGAATTGCTGTTTTTTTGCCTATTTTAGGGTTTCGAAGAAAAGGAATATCAAACAGAGTCCAAACGGACTGAAACCTTCGGGAACGTAATTTTCTCACTGAACATGATCTAGGAGACTTGGACCCTACATCAAGAAATAAATGAGGAAGCCACAAGGTAGGGGGCGCGCCTACCACCCTCCCTCCCCCAGGCGCGCCCTCCACCCTCGTGGGCCCCCTGTTGGTCCACCGATGTACTCCTTCCTCCTATATATACCTACATACCCCCAAACAATCAAATACGGAGCCAAAAACCAAATTCCACTGTCGCAACCTTCTGTATCCACGAGATCCCATCTTGGGGCATGTTCCAGAGCTCCGCCGGAGGGGGCATCCATCACGGAGGGCTTCTACATCAACACCATAGCCTCTCCAATGAAGTGTGAGTAGTTTACCTCAGACCTTCGGGTCCATAGTTATTAGCTAGATGGCTTCTTCTCTCTTTTTGGATCTCAATACAATGATCTCCCCCTCTCTTGTGGAGATCTATTCGATGTAATCTTCTTTTTGCGGTGTGTTTGTTGAGACCGATGAATTGTGGGTTTATGATCAAGATTATCTATGAACAATATTTGAATCTTCTCTGAATTCTTTTATGTATGATTGGTTATCTTTGCAAGTCTCTTTGAATTATCAGTTTGGTTTGGCCTACTAGATTGATCTTTCTTGCAATGGGAGAAGTGCTTAGCTTTGGGTTCAATCTTGCGGTGTCCTTTCCCATTGACAGTAGGGGCAGCAAGGCACGTATTGTATTGTTGCCATCGAGGATAACAAGATGGGGTTTTTATCATATTGCATGAATTTATCCCTCTACATCATGTCATCTTGCTTAAGGTGTTACTCTATTTTCATGAACTTAATACTCTAGATGCATGCTGGATAGCGGTCGATGAGTGGAGTAATAGTAGTAGATGCAGGCAGGAGTCGGTCTACTTGTCTCGGACGTGATGCCTATATACATGATCATACCTAGATATTCTCATAACTATGCTCAATTCTGTGAATTGCTCAACAACAATTTGTTCACCCACCGTAAAATACTGATGCTCTTGAGAGAAGCCACTAGTGAAACCTATGGCCCCTGGGTCTATCTTCATCATATTAATCTTCCAATACTTAGTAATTTCCTTTGCTTTTTTACTATGCTTTTATTTTACTTTGCATCTTTATCATAAAAATACCAAAAATATTTTTCTATCATATCTATCAAATCTCACTCTCGTAAGTGACCGTGAAGGGATTGACAACCTCTTATCGTGTTGGTTGCGAGGAGTTATTTGTTTTGTGCAGGTACGAGGGACTTGCGTGCAGCCTCCTACTAGATTGATACCTTGGTTCTCAAAAAACAGAGGGAAATACTTACGCTACTTTGCTTCATCATCCTTTCCTCTTCAAGGAAATCCAACGCAGTGCTCAAGAGGTAGCACTAGTCTCCGTTTATTCCGTAGCTTTTGTTTCGAATTACCAATATTAGCAACTGAACCGGTATCTAATACCCATGTGCTACTAGGAGTACTAGTAATGTACATATCAATAACACATATATCAAATATACTTTTGTTGAAGTTGCCAGCCTTCTTATCTACCAAGTATTTGAGGAAGTTCCGCTACCAGTGACCGTTCCCCTAATAGAAGCACTTCGTCTCGGGTTTGGGTTCTTGGGTTTCTTCACTGGAGCGGCAACTGGCTTGCCATTCATGAAGTTTCCCTTCTTTCCCTTGCCCTTCTTTGAAACCAGTGGTCTTGTTAACCATCAACACTTGATGCTCCTTCTTGATTTCTACCTTTACGACCTTAAGCACAACGAACAGCTCTGGGATCATCTTCCCTTGCATGTTATAGTTCATCATGAAACTCTAGCAGCATGGTGATAGTGACTGGAGAACTTTTGTCAATCACTCTCTTATCTGGAAGATTAACTCCCACTTGATTCAAGTGATTGAAGTACTCAGACATTCTGAGCACATGCTCACTGGCTGAGCTATTATCCTCCATCTTGTAGGCAAAGATCTTGTTAGAGGTCTCAAACCTCTCAACACGGGCATGAGCCTGAAATACCAATTTCAGCTCTTGGAACATCTCATATGTTCCATGGCGTTCAAAGCTCTTTTGGATCCTTGACTCTAAGTCGTAAAGCATGGCGCACTAAACTATCAGGTAGTCATTAGAACGTGTCTGCCAGATGTTCACAACATCCACAGACGATGCCAGAGGGGTTGGCACACCGAGCGGTGCATCAAGGACAGAAGCCTTCTGTGTAGCAGTGAGGACAATCCTCAGACTACGGCCCTAGTCCGCAAAATTCCTTACAATATCTTTCAACTTAGTCTTTCTCTAGGAGCGTATTAAAACAAGGAGCTAAAGCACGGGCTATTAATCCACAACATAATTTGCAAATACAATTTAGACTATGTTCATGATAATTAAGTTCATCTAATCAAATTATTTAATGAACTCCCACTCAGAAGACATCCCTCTAGTCATCTAAGTGATACATGATCCGAATCGACTAGGCCGTGTCCGATCATCACGTGAGACAGACTAGTCATCAACGGTGAACATCTCCATGTTGATCGTATATACTATACGACTCATGTTCGACATTTCGGTCTCTCGTGTTCCGAGGCCATGTCTGTACATGCTAGGCTCGTCAAGTCAATCCTAAGTGTTTCACATGTGTAAATCTGGCTTACACCCTTTGTATGCGAACTTTGGAATCTATCACACCCGATCATCACGTGGTGCTTCGAACAACGGACCTTCGCAATGGTGCACAATTAGGGGGAACACATTTCTTGAAATTTTTAGCGAGGGATCATCTTATTTATGCTACGGTTGTTCTAAGAAAATATGATGTAACCACGACAAACATCACATGTAAATCATAAAGTGACATGATATGGCCAATATCATCTTGCGCCTTTGATCTCCATCTTCGAGGCATGGCATGATCACCTTTTTCACCGGCATGACACCATGATCTCCATCATCGCGTCTTCATGAAATTGTCTCGACAACTATTACTTCTACTACTATGGCTAACGGTTAGCAATGAAGTAAAGTAATTACATGGCATTTTTCATTGACACACAGGTCATACAATAAGTTAAGACAACTCCTATGGCTCCTGCCGGTTGTCATACTCATCGACATGCAAGTCGTGATTCCTATTAAAAGAAGATGATCAATCTCATACATCACATAAATATAATTCATCACATCCTTTTGGCCATATCACATCACATATCATACCCTGCAGAAACAAGTTAGACGTCCTCTAATTGTTGTTGCATGTTTTACGTGGCTACTATGGGTTTCTAGCAAGAACGTTTCTTACCTACACAAAAACCACAACGGTTATATGCCAATTGCTATTTACCCTTCATAAGGACCCTCTTCATCGAATCCGATCCGAGACTAAAGTGGGAGAGACAGACACCCGCCAGCCACCTTATGCATCAAGTGCATGTCTTTCGGTGGAACCAGTCTCATGTAAGAGTACGTGTGAGGTCGGTTCGGGCCGCTTCATCCCACAATGCCGCCGAATCAATATAAGACTAGTAATAGTAAGCAAATTGACAAAATCATCGCCCACAACTACTTTGTGTTCTACTCGTGAATAGAATCTACGCATAGACCTAGCTCACGATGCCACTGTTGGGGAACGTAGTAATAATTCAAAATTTTCCAATGTGTCACCAAGATGAATCTAGGAGATGCTAGCAACGATAGAGAAGAATTGCATCTTCATACCCTTGAAGATCGCTAAGCGGAAGAGTTACAAGAACGCGGTTGATCGAGTCGTACTCGCGGCGATTCAAATCGCGAAAGAGCCGATCAAGCGCCGAACAGACGGTGCCTCTGCGTTCAACACACGTACAGCCCGGGGACGTCTCCTTATTGTTGATCCAGCAAGGGGAGAGGAGAAGTTGAGGGAGAACTCCGGCAGCACGACGGCGTGGTGGTGGTGTAGCTCGTGGTTCTTTGGCAGGGCTTCGCCAAGCACTACGGAGGAGGAGGAAGTGTTGGAGGAGGGAGGGTGTCGGTGTCAAAACCAGCGGATCTCGGGTAGGGGGTCCCGAACTGTGCATCTAGGATCGATGGTAATAGGAGACATGGGACACAATATTTACCCATGTTCGGGCCCTCTCTATGGAGGTAATACCCTACGTCCTGCTTGATTGATATTGCTGAATATGGGTGTTACAAGAGTTGATCTACCACGAGATCGTAATGGCTAAACCCTAGGAGTCTAACCTGTATGACTATGGTCATGAATATATCCTTTTCGGACTAACCCCTCCGGTTTATATAGACACCTGGGGGGGTCTAGGGTTTACATAGAGTCAGTTAAATAGGAAGGAATTTTCATAGTCGGTCGCCCAACTTGCCTTGCACACCAAGGAGAGTCCAATCCGGACTCAGGTACAGTCTTTGGCCTTCATGTCTTCACAGAACATCAGTCTGGCCCAATAGATAATAGGCCGGACGCTCGAGGACCCCTTAGTTCGGGACTCCCTCAGTAGCCCCCGAACCAGTCTTCAATAGCAAGGTGTTCGGCACACAAAATGTCTTCGACATTGCAAGGCGGGTTCCTCCTTTAACGATCTCCAAGTGATGTATTCGGCCATTGATTCCATGTTACTCCCCTCGGCTTCTGCGCGTTAAATAACTTCGCCTCCCACATGTCAAGCGAAGGCGGAAGGTTAGGGTAATTTTCCAGATAACACCTCGCCCATGCAAGGGAGAGCGCCTATTAAACAGATCGGATCCTAGATCCATTCGGCACCATACAGATAAATCCATGTAAACTTCTTGGGAGAAACCATTTCAGCATGGCTAGCGTCCCCAGCTCCTCCACCCGTTCCGGCCCAGAGAAAGGCCAGCAGGAGAGGTGTTCAGTGTCCCACAGTCAAATGACGGAGCTGCAGACGTAGGGATTTCTTCCCCCCGCAGATCTAGTTCCTGTTCAAGCGGGGCTAGATTCCTTCAATGGTGAGATTCAGGAAGAGGACTTCCCCAATCCATCCAGGGGACAACGAGTATGTTTCGTCCCTACCTGCTAAGGGGCGTTGGATTTCCCATTCATCCGTTCCTCCGAGGGCTTCTAGAATCCTATGGCCTCTAGTTGCACAACTTCACCCCTGCCTCCGTTCTGCACATTACGGGTTACATCGCTTTATGTGAATTATTCCTGGGTATTGAGGCTCGTTTCAAGCTATGGAGGAAGTTGTTCTGTCTTGTCCCGCATAATCACGAGGGGTCAATATTTGAAATAGGCGGAGCCGAAGTATGGCGCATTGCTGATACCGGATATCTGTCTGGTACACCAAGGAAGGCATCCGAAGAATGGCCTTTCGAATGGTTCTATATTGAATACATCGCGCTTCCCGACCCAGTTCGAAAGGGTCTTCCTGAATTTGCCAGTGTTCCGCTAAAGAAACGCCACAGTTGGCGTCCTCAGAGTCTTGAAGAGGAGGACAGCGCAGGAGTTCGCCAGCTTATGAGCAAGATAAAGATGCTCGCTCAGTCCGGACTTACAATAATTGAGGTAATGACGATCTCCATAGTGCGTGGGGTTCAGCCGCTACAATACAGAGGGCTGCCCATGTGGCATTATAATGGAGAGGATGACGCCTCCCGTTATGGCCGGAAGGGTCCGGATACCCCTGCCGCTCTGGCCAAAATATTGGCCGAGCTTTTTAGAGGGGAAGAAAAGGAGTTTCTTCGCATTAAGCACAGAGATGGATATTCTATGTATAATCCTCCCACTTGGGTAAGCTTCGACCCTTCGATTCTACTCATTCCCCTTCCTGATTACTTTTGATAAATTTCAAGTATGTTTGTTATGGAAGAACTGGCAGAAGGTCACCAAAGAACTCCATAGTCCTGCCCCACAGCTAGAGACCCACAACCGGGAACTAGATCCTGGGTTTGAAGAGGATCCGGATATATTCGTGGTACTCGCGGGGGGAGTGTTCTACCAGACAAGCTATGACTAGAAGTGGCCATCACTGCAAACTATCCTGGCCTTCTTCCTGCTTCTCATGTAAATAATTAAGAAACACCTTCTCTAAAAGAGTGCTCTCATTCTGTCTCACCCATCGCACTGTATCGTGCTTCACATGGGAGACATTCAGCGATTTCAAAGAGATTGACTCCCGCGCCGGACAATCTTTCCAAAAGGAAAGCAAATGAAGACACGGTTGTGCCTTCATCGAAGAGGTATGAATTCGCCAACCTGCCCCTGAGCAGTCACGTCCAACCGTGACCTTCCCGTTTTCCATTTGCCAGGAGGAAGGCGCGCTGGACTATATCCAGGTGTCCAAGCGGCCGTACTTCCCACAGCCAGGATTCAAATCCTGCCATGAAGACGGGGGCTGATGCAGGGACGACGCTGGACTGTCCTCCAGCCGAGGAGTCAGACGATGTATCCGTCACCAACTCGGAAGTGGAGAGTGCTATGAATCATCGGCACCGCTGGGCCATTTTACAAGATCCTGGCTTTTCGGAAGAGTCGTTTAACGCCTTCAACGTAGCCGATGCATACATCCGGGCTGCTTGAGATGGGATTAGCAGGGCCGCAAAGCAACATTTGAAAGATGTGCATGTAAATTCGCTTTGTCTGACTATGAGAACCATATGCCAGTAGCCCCCGAGACTTAAAGTAGTTGAAACAACCGATTTAAGGATCAATGTACAACCAGGTGCTTATGGAGAAGAATACCCAGCTGGCTCAGGAACTAGAAAAGTGTCAGCGCCAGCTGCTTGCTGCTAACGCCGAACTGGAAAAATAGAAGGCATCTCCAGGTAATATTTTCCTCCATCAAAAACTCATAAGGCTACACCAATAGTGTGAATCTGGTTTTAATCATTATGTTGGGTCGTTTAGACCAAGTACGAGAGCAGCTGGACGCCGCTCGAAGCGAAGAACACGGAGCCAAAATGCTACTAGCAGCGGGCGAGCGTGTATTGACAAAGGTCGTTGAAGAGAAAAAGAAACTCCAGGATTCGAACATCAACCTAGGCGAAGAACTGAAAGATGTGCGAGCGCAGCTAGCCAACTCTATGAAGGAGAACAAGAATCTCTGAGGCGGCATATTCAGTATGTGGCCGCTTTTATCTTATAACAGTTTGGAGGTAGCTGTAGCTGATATAGCTGTAATTGTAGGTGTGTTGACGAACCACCCCGAAGAGGAAGTGTCCGGATCATCAAATGATATTCTGCAGGAGTTGTCACAGTTGCACGAGCAAGCTCGGCAGGCTATGCGGAGTGTAGCTAAGGCTTTAAGGCCATCCGACTCCCCTCCAGGTAGCATGGAGAAGCTGGTAGAGCTGTTCAAGGGAGCGCGACAGCGTATCCGGCTGTTGAAGATATCTGCCTGCCGAGAGGGTGCGCGAGAGGCCTGGGCCATGGTGAAGACGCACTATACCAAGCTGGATCCTAATCACATGGTTCGTGTCAGGCCGGTAGGGCCGAATGGGGAAGAAATTCCCGTTAGTATAGTATATGACCAAGTAGAGGTGGCCGCCAAATATTCCCAAAAGGATTGTAAGTTAGAATGCCTGTTGGAAGGTGTAGAGGAAGAGGTGTTCGATTCCAAATGACTGTGTACTTTCCTCATCTAGCTGAATTGTATATCATTTGTCATGGCATACCTTTTCGCTTCAACCTCCGGACTCTAAGGTGCGGAGTGTTTCGAATACCGTCGCAGCCGAATAGGCCGGGGTATGCTTGGAAAACTAGGCGTAGGGGTCATAGTTGCTTGAACAGACAAGTTGTATCCGGCTAGCTATGTTATATTACATTGATATCGTAAGAAACATCTTCCAGAGAGAATAGTTCCGTTAAGGGTTCCTTTCCCTGGGTGTGCATGCATTTAATGTACATGTCCGAATTGTGATGCGAGCACCACAATTTGTATAACTTCTGGGGGTGCAGAATGGAGTGAGTTTAGAAAACATCTTCAATTCATCGACCAAATATTCCCTTAAGAATGCTAGCTTTCGGCTTCACCTAGTCTGAGGTACACATCTGGATGATTCGGCAGTAACAATCGCAGGGGTGCTCCCTTTATGCCCTAGCCAAACTAACGGGAATGTAGGGCATAAGCACAGGAGCGAGGCAACCCAACTTGGCCAAAACTTAAGTCATATCGATGCATATAGTGGTGAAGAAAAGGTACATATGGAAAAACTCATATGTGAGGAGCTTAATGCTCAAGGAATGACAAGAACTTCTGTCCGAGAAGCCCCCAGGTACAAGTAACATACATGTTTAAAGATGTATGTGTCGATGTTGTGCGGTCTAGCCGTACCGAAGCTTTAAAGAAAGAAAGAAGAAAATAATAGAAAAAGAGAGAGAAAATAATGGAAGCTATAGGGGAGGAGGAGACGAACACGAGGTTTGGTGCTAGGCATAGAATCTTCAGAGTCTGGCTGCGTTCCAGGGGTTCGGCTCGAGGCGATTGTCTAATGCATCGCGAAGACGGTACGCCCCTCCGGTGAGGACTTCGTCAATTATGAAGGGGCCCTCCCATTTGGGCTTGAGTTTGTCCTTTTTCTTTTACTGCAGGCGTAGAACGGGTTCGCCAACGTTGTAAGTCTTGGCCCATACTTCTCTGCTTTGATGTCTTCGAGCCTGCTGTTGGTAAAATGCTCAACGGGCTTTTGCGACATCGCGTTCCTCCTCCAGGGCATCTAGGCCATCCTGTCGATCAAGCTCGGCTTCTCTCTCTTCGTACATACGCACTCGAGGTGAGTCGTGAATAATATCGTAGGGCAATACGGCCTCTGTGCCATACACCATGAAGAAAGGTGTGTATCCGGTAGTGCAGTTGGGCGTGGTCCACAGCCCCCAGAGTACGCAATCGAGCTCCTCAACCCAGTGCTTGTCTGATTCTTTTAAGGACTGCACTAGTCTGGGCTTGATGCCGCTCATAATGAGACCGTTGGCTCGTTCGACTTGACCGTTGGTTTGTGGGTGGTAGACGGAGGCGTAATCGAGTTTAATACCCAGATTAGTACACCAAGTTTTTACCTCGTCAGTTGTGCAATTGGAGCTGTTGTCAGTGATGATGCTGTGTGGGACACCATAACGGTGCACAACACCGGATATGAAGTCTATCACCGGGCCAGATTCGGCCGTTTTGACCGGCTTAGCCTCTATCCACTTAGTGAATTTGTCCACCATAACTAGTAGATATTTTTTCTTATGGCTTCCCCCTTTAAGGGGTCCAACCATATCGAGTCCCCAGACCGCAAAAGGCGAAGTGATGGCGATTGTTTGTAAGGCGGTGGGGGCATATGGCTTTGGTTGGCAAAGAGTTGGCATTTGATGCAACGTTGGACAAGGTCATGTGCATCTGCTCTAGCCGTCGGCCAATAAAACCCTGTACGGAAGGCCTTGCTAACAAGGGCCCGAGCTGCGACGTGGTGACCGCAGAGTCTGACATGGATTTCAGCCAAGAGCTGGCGCCCCTCTTCCTCGGATATACATCGTTGAAGGACTCTGGTGGCGCTTTTCTTGTAGAGCTCTCCATCATGAACCTTGTAGGCTTTTGAGCGTCGGACAATCCAGCGGGCCTCATTCTAGTCCTCAAGAAGCTCTTTCCTATTGAGGTAGGCCGGGAAGGGTTCGGTCCATGGGGCAATGACTGCCATGATGAGATGCGCCGATGGTGTAATTTCAATGACTGATCCCCCGATGACGTCGGTGTTTCCGTGATCTTGGACTATGTTTGATTCGGGACTTGTATAGCCATTTTTCCCCTGCCACACCACAGATGGCTTAAAGAGACTTTCCAGGAAAATATTAGGTGGGATGGGTTCGTGCTTAGCGCCGATACGAGCAAGAACGTCCGCCACTTGATTACTTTCTCGAGCCACATGATGGAACTCGAGTCCTTCAAACCAGTCTGACATTTTGATGACTGCGTTACAATACGCTGCCATCTTCGGATCTTTAGCTTCGAAATCTCCGTTTATTTGAGATATTGCAAGGTTCGAGTCTCCACATACTTCTAGGCGTTGTATGCCCATGGAGACAGTCATCTGGAGACCATGTAATAAGGCCTCGTATTCGGCTGCATTATTGGAGTCTGTGTATAGTATTTGGAGAACGTACTGGACGATGTCTCCCGTAGGGGACGTTAAAACGACCCCCGCTCCTAACCCTGCCAGCATTTTGGAGACGTTGAAGTACATGACCTAATTGGAGTATGTGTCGTAATCTTTAGGGAGTTCGGCCTCTGTCCATTCAGCGACGAAGTCGGCCAGTACTTGGGACTTGATAGCTCGACGTGGTTTATATGTAATGTCAAATGGGAGGAGTTCAATGGCCCATTTGGCAATCCAGCCTGTAGCATCGCGGTTGTTTATGATGTCATTGAGTGGTACTTCGGAGGCCACCGTGATCGAACACTCCTGGAAGTAGTGACGGAGCTTTCGAGATGCCATGAAGACCGCATATGCTATTCTTTGATAATGAGGGTACCGGGATTTGCATGGTTTAAGGACAGTAGATACGTAGTATACTGGCTTATGAAGCGGGCATTTATGTCCTTCCTGTTCTCATTCGACGACGAGTACGGCGCTCACCACCTGGTGTGTTGCCGGTATGTACAACAACATCGGTTCACCGGCGTTTGGTGTGGCCAGTATTGGATTGCTCGCAAGAAGGGTTTTTATTTCCTCTAATTCGGCTGTTTCCGTGTCCGTCCACTCGAAGTGGTTGGTTCGCCGTAGAAGGCGATAGAGTGGCAGTGCCTTTTCTCCCAATCTGGAGATAAAGCGGCTTAGAGCTGCTACGCAGCCCGCAAGCTTTTGAACTTGTTTAAGATCTGTTGGCTTAGCCAGTTGTGACAGAGCTTGGATTTTGGCTTGGTTTGCTTCGATTCCTCTATTGGAGACGATGAAGCCCAGTAGTTTTCCAGCGGGGACGCCGAAGACACACTTTTTCGGGTTGAGCTTAATGTCATATGCCCGGAGGTTATCGAATGTAAGATGTAAGTCATCTATTAGTGTTTTGACGTGCCTGGTTTTGACAACGACGTCATCGACGTAAGCTTCTACTGTTTTGCCGATCTGTTTCTACAGGCATGTTTGAATCATGCGTTGGTACGTGGCGCCGGTGTTCTTGAGCCCAAAGGGCATGGTGTGGAAGCAGAATGGCCCATATGGGGTGATAAATGTTGTTGTGGCTTGATCGGACTCCTTAATTTTGATTTTATGCTATCCGGAATATGCATCGAGGAAACACAGTGAGTCGTGTCCTGCGGTGGCGTCGATGATTTGATCAATGCGGGGGAGGGGAAGGGATCCTTAGGGCAAGCGTTATTGAGGTCTTTGAAATCGACGGATAGGCACCAGGATTTGTCCTTCTTTGGTACCATCACCAGGTTTGCCAGCCAGACCGGGTGTTTGATTTCTCTAATGAATCTGGCCTCGATGAATTTGGCCAGCTCTCCCCCATTGCTTGTCGCTTAGGTTCGGAAAAGCGCCGCAATGATTGCTTGACCAGTTTGAATCCCTTTAATATATTGAGGCTATGTTCGGCCAGCTCGCATGGGATCCCTGGCATATCTGAAGGGTGACAGGAGAATATGTCCCAGGATTTGCACAGGAATTCTCGTAGTGCGGTGTCGACTGTTGGGCTTAGTTGAGCTCCGATAGATGCTGCCTTCTTGGGATCTGTTTGGTGGACCTGGAATTTGACTATTTCTTCTGCTGGTTTAAAGGATGTGGATTTAGGGCATTTGTCGAGGATTACGTCATCCCTGTCCACCGTGGAGTGTAGTGCAGTTAATTCATCGGTTGCGAGGGCTTCGAATAGCTCCTCTAGGGCCAGGGATGCGGTTTTCTTTTCGGCACAGAGTGCTATGTCCGGATCACTGACGAGAGTGATTATACAGTTTGGTCCGAGCATCTTGAGCTTCATATACCCGTAATGGGGTATGGCCTAAAAGCGTGTAAAAGCATCCCGCCCCAACAGGGCAAGATATCCCCTCCTAAAAGGGGCCACTTGGAAAGTTATTTCTTCAGACTGATAGTTCTCTGGCGTGCCGAATACTACATCAAGTGTGATTTTGCCCGCGCACCACGCCTCCCGATTGGGAATAATTCCTCGGAAGGTTGTGTTACTTTGCATAACGCGGCTCCTGTCTATTTCCATTTTTTGGAGTGTGTCCTCCTAAATGAGGTTTAGTCCGCTGCCGCCGTCCATGAGGACCTTGGTAAGTCGAAACCCGTCCATGATGGGACTGAGGACTAACGCAGTTGGTGCTCATACTGTTTTGTACTTTGGTTCGTCACCGGTGTTGAATGTTATAGCCATGTCATTCCAGAGGTTTATCGCGGTAATTTGGCAGACTTCGGCGAGCTCACGGAGCGCCCTTTTGTGCTTGTTATTTGAAGCGAATGTCTCAAAGACCGTCAATACTCTTGAGTTATCGTCCCCTGGAGGATGCCATTCTGAGTCATCCTTAAGAAGGATATCCTCGCCGCTCTTGGCTACCTGTCGTAGTATCCAACATGCTCTAAGGCTGTGGGTTGCCACGGTATCTGCTGTTGTATGTATTTTGCATGGGCCATCGAGCCACCCGGTCAGAACGGTGTCGTGCCGCATAGCGGTTTTGTGTTTCTTGACTGTTGGACTGGGCGTGCCGCGAGAGTGCGCCCTTTTCGCCTATAGGGGAAGTTGAGTTGGGACTGACAGTTCCCAGCGAGCTGCCTGAGTTTTCCAGGTGCTCTCCATCGCGCTGTATTTTTGTATGATGGTTGCTAAGTCAGCGAATTTATGTATGCGGCAGTGATTGATGGCATTGAGGATTCCTTCGTTCACGCAATTGTTGCAGAACGTTGTTATTGTGTCCTCGTCATGGCAATCTTTTACCTTGTCCTTGACAAGGAGGAATATGGCCCAGAAGTGGTGGACTGTTTCCTGAGACTGATGTTTTATGCTTACGAGAGTGTCTAAATCTGGGTGGGTAGGTGGAATTAAATCCGAACCCCGACCCGACTGATTATCCGGAGTCTGATGATCTTCTGGGCTTAACAATACGAGTTCCAGAATATCTTCTGATTGTTTAGGACCGTCGTTCGATGCTATGTTCGGAGGGCTGGTCGCATCCTTTCACGGGTGGGTATCCGGCTTTTCCTGATCGGCAATCCGGACATAGTCCGTCTTCAATATAGAAGAAGACTCGCTGTCCTGCTCCACGACTACCGCAATCTGGTGGGTGACCGGTAGGGTCTCGATTTCTCCTTGATCGGTTTTAAGCCCGATCCGATCGTAGTCTGTGGCTACTCCCAAAGCTGCGATGCGATCTAGGAGTTCGTTCAAAGACGAAAGCTCTGTCAGATCCATCTGCTTGGAGTTCTCGGAATTGATGCGAAGGGTGTTTTCGATGGCCCGAGAGGTCATCGTCGGCTCGACGGCCGAACGGGCGATCATAGTAAAGCCGCCCAACTGGAGGGTTTGGCCCGGGGCCAGAGCTCCTCCAGAGGTGATGTTGTCTTTAAGGACAAGGCGAGCCATCGAGCCTTTTGTCGACGGCACAGTTGAACTCTCAATGAAAGCACCAATGTCGGTGTCAAAACCGGCGGATCTCGAGTAGGGGGTCCCGAACAGTGCGTCTAGGATCGATGGTAATAGGAGACAGGGGACACAACGTTCACCCAGGTTCGGGCCCTCTCTATGGAGGTAATACCCTACGTCCTGCTTGATTGATATTGATGAATATGGGTGTTACAAGAGTTGATCTACCACGAGATCGTAATGGCTAAACCCTAGGAGTCTAACCTGTATGACTATGGTCATGAATATATCCTTTCCGGACTAACCCCTCCGGTTTATGTAGACACTGGGGGGGGGGGTCTAGGGTTTACATAGAGTCGGTTACATAGGAAGGAATCTTCATAGTCGGTCGCCCAACTTGCCTTCCACGCCAAGGAGAGTCCAATCTGGACTCAGGTACAGTCTTCGGCCTTCATGTCTTCACAACCCATCAGTCCGGATAACAGGCCGGACGCCCGAGGACCCCTTAGTCCAGGACTGCCTTAGAGGGGTTGCGCCTGGGAAGGGGTGCGGCTGCCCTCTCTGCCCCTCACTATATATAGGGGAAGGGGGAGGAGGAGGCACCCTAGGGTTTCCCTAGATGGGTTTGGGCGCCCCAACCCCTAGGAAACTTGCCCCCAAGCCAGGAGGGGTGGCTGCCCTAGGGGAGGCGCCCCCACCTTACCAGGTTACGTGAGATGGGGTGAGAGGGGCGCACAACCCCTTAGTGGGCTGGTGTGCCCCCTCCCCTTGGCCCATAAGCCCCCCCCCAATGCTTGTCGGGGCCTCTGAAACTCCTTTCGGTCACGCTGGTCGTCACCCGGTACTCCGAGAACAATTCCGGACTCCAATACCCTTCGTCCAATATATCGATCTTCACCTCCAGACCATACCAGAGTTCCTCATCACATCCAGGATCTCATCTGGGACTCCGAACAACCTTCGGTAACCACATACTATTTCCCATAACAACTCTAGCGTCACCGAACCTTAAGTGTGTAGACCCTGCGGGTTCGGGAACCATGCAGACATGACCGAGACACCTCTTCGGCCAATAACCAACAGTGGGATCTGTATACCCATGTTGGCTCCCACATGTTCCACGATGATCTCATCAGATGGACCACGATGTCGGGGATTCAATCAATCCTGTATACAATTCCATTTGTCCATAGGTATGTAACTTGCCTGAGATTCGGTCGTTGGTATCCCCATACCTCGTTCAATCTCGTTACTGACAAGTCTCTTTAATCGTTCCGTAACGCATGATCCCGTGGCTAACTCCTTAGTCACATTGAGCTCATTATGATGATGCATTACTGAGTGGGCCCAGAGATACCTCTCCGTCATACGGAGTGACAAATCCCAGTCCCGATTCATGCCAACCCAACAGACACTTTCGGAGATACCTGTAGTGCACCTTTATAGACACCCAATTATGTTGTGAAATTTGATACACCCAAAGCACTCCTACAGTATTCGGGAGTTGCACATTCTCATGGTCTAAGGAAATGATACTTGACATTAGAAAAGCTCTAGCAAACGAACTACACGATCTTGTGCTATGCTTAGGATTGGGTCTTGTCCATCACATCATTCTCCTAATGATCTGATCCCGTTATCAACGACATCCAATGTCCATGGTCAGGAAACCATAACCATCTATTGATCAATGAGCTAGTGAACTAGAGGCTTACTAGGGACATGTCGGGGTCTATGTATTCACACATGTATTATGGTTTCTGGTTAATACAATTATAGCATGAACAATAGACAATTATCATGAACATGGAAATATAATAATAACCATTTTATTATTGCCTCTAGGGCATATTTCCAACAGTGGTGTCTCGGCACGATGAACTGTCACAATGGTGCAAACTCAGGGAGAACACTTATACCTTGAAATTTTAGTGAGGGGTCATCTTATAATGCTACCGCCGTACTATGAAAAATATGATGCATAAAAGATAAACATCACATGAAATCAAAATATGTGATATGATATGGCCATCATCATCTTGTGCCTTTGATATCCATCTCCAAAGCACCGTCATGATCTCCATTGTCGCCAGCTTGAAACCTTGATCTCCATCGTAGCATCGTGGTCGTCTCGCCAACTATTGCTTCTACAACTATCGCTAACGCATAGTGATAAAGTAAAGCAATTACATGGCATTTGCATTTCATACAATAAAGCGACAACCATCAGGCTCCTGCCTGAAAGTGCATTAAGTCAACTAGAGGGGGGTGAATAGGCGATTTTTAAGAATTCTTCACTGAGGAATTTCAGGGAGAGGAAATTCCTAAGAGAAGAACTACTTGCAGCGGAATAAGTACTCAGATGTAAACATAACAGAACATGAGCATGGTCTTCATGATGAAATGAAAACAAGCATAGAGTACAGAAAGCGTAAACACAGGATAAAACAGGATGAAGACAAACAGACTGAATAAATTGAACTGAGGAAATTGAGAAAGTCTTCAGTCAAAGTCTCCAGACAGATATGAACAAGCACACAACACGGTAATGAGGAAATGGAAGGGTTGAGGAAATAGAACCAGTAGGCTGGGTGAAGACAATGATTTGGTAGACCAGTTCTAACTATTGTGACAGTTGTACGTCTGGTTAGGGAGGCTAGATATACAAACCTGAGGACACACAGTCCTGGACACCCAGTCCTGAACACGCAGCTCAGGACACTTAGTACTCACCATATTCCCCTTGAGCTAAGGTCACACAGACCTCGCCCAATCACTCGTGGTAAGTCTTTAGGTGACTTCCAAACCTTCACAGACTCGGTCACTCAGCGATCCACAATTTCCTCTTGGATGCTCTAGACCATGACGCCTAACCGTCTGGAAGATGCACAGTCTTCAAAGGTAACAAACGTCGGATCCACGCAGGATCAATCTCTTCAATGATGCTCAATCACTTTGGGTTTGTAGGTGTTTGGGTTAGGGTTTTCCTCACTAGATGATTTTCGCACAAAGTCCTCGGAGGATGGGATGCTCTCAAATGACAAGTGTCAGTTTCTCTTGGAGCAGCCAACCCGCTAGTGGTTGTAGGGGGCGGCTATTTATAGCCTAGGGAGCAGGCCAACATGATAAGACATAAATGCCCTTCAATGATATGACTGTTAGGTGGGAAGATATTTTGGGACAGCTGGCGCGTAGCACAACAACAGTCGGAAATTTGACTATCAACTTCCTCAGGGCTATCATGTTCCTCACTTGTAGGCAATCCACACTAGCAAATTCCTAACTCCTCAGTCAGAACAAGTTCCTTAGAGACCAGAAGAGCTTTGTCTCTGTCACTGAAGAAATTGACTGAACTACATGAGATTTCCAATGGCTTCACTCGAAGGGATTGGTAGGTGTAGGATTTTGAGTTGAGCATCACTTGGAAACTTTTCCTTAGTAATTCCTCGACCCCCTTTAACAACACGGTGTTTCCTATGACTCAAGAAAGAGAAAATGAAACTACGAAGACAAAAGTCTTCACGCTTGATGTTCCTAGAATGAATATCAAGTCTTCACGGTCACACCAATTTCTTCACTTTCAAAGTCTTCAGAAAGTCTTCAGAAATCCAAAGTCTTTAGTCGAAGAACTTCATTTTTAGGGGTCGACTTTCTCTGTAAATATGAAACTCCTCATAGACTTATAGACCTGTGTATACTCACAAACGCATCAGTCCCTTAACCTATAAGTCTTCAATACACCAAAATCACTAAGGGGCACTAGATGCACTTACAATCTCCCCCTTTTTGGTGATTGATGACAATATAGGTTAAGTTTTCACCGGGGATAAACATATGAAGTGTAAATACTGATATTGAGGAATTTGATTGCAAGATATAGAAGAACTCCCCCTGAAGACGTGCATAGTGAGGAATTTGCTTTTGAAGCAATGCACACCTGAAGAGTAGAATCATGGGGATCTCCCCCTATATCTTGTAATTCATACACGCATTTAACATATAATATGAAGAATGGGGAATAAGCATGTAGAAGAACATAGCAAAAGTATCAGACCACCATCGGGTTTTAAGTTTACAACTCGATCCAGCAAAGTCTTCAAAAGAACAAGAGTTGTAACTTAGGAAAAAAACACCCATATAAGTAGACCCGCTTGAAGACTAACGCAAATTTCTCCCCCTTTGTCAGTGAATGACAAAAAGCAATGAAAAATGAGGACTAACGCCCCTGAAGAACGTCATCACGGAGTCGATGAAGGAGCGCCAGCATTGTTGGGGTCAGTTGTTGAGGTAGGGCCTGCCGCAATGTTGTCCAAGTCTTCATGTTCATCAGTCGCGCGCGATGAAGAATATGAGCTGGCTACCAAGGAAGGAACTTTGGTCTTCTTGAATTTCTTCGCCGGTGGCTGAGACGAGCCAAAGTCCTGCTTGAAACCCATTTGCTTCAGATCATCTTCACCATACAGATGTGACAAAACAGCCTAGGTGCGACCGAAGACTTCATGGAGGTAGTACTAGTTTTTCTTCATTGCATTGTGTGTAGCAGTCATGTTGTGAAGAATAGAACCAAACTGATGCTTAACCCATTTGTGGTTGCGATCGACCTTCTGGTGAAGACTGAGGAGAAGCTCATGATCAGTCATCACCCTTGGAGCCGTGCCTTGAGGATTTTTCTTTGAAGCATTTGCAGCAGAGTCATGAGTGGCAGAGTCATCATTTTTGGAGTAGGATACAGCTTTGTGGAATAGACCATCCAATGGACGAGTGCCTTCATCAATAATTGCAGTAGCCTTGCCCTTTTCATCAGATAAGGAAAATGTCTGCTTGAGGACTTCTATTGGGGGCAGGTAACTAACGTGATTCTGAAAATCAGCCTTGTAGTTGAGTGAAGACCTTGTTATGAGGAATCTCATAATCCAAGGAGCATAAGGCTTCAACACAAATGGAGACAGTGCAACATTCGCCAGAGTCCTCATGAAGAAATCATGATAGTTGATAGGAATTCCATGTATGATATTGAATAGCAGATTCTTCATGTTGCCAACAACTTCTTCGTCATCCGAATCATGGCCTTTAATAGGACTCAATGTCTTTGTCAAAATGTGATAGACAGTTCTAGGCAAAAACAACAATTCCTTCACGAGGAATTTGGTCCTTGGGGCTTGACCGGGCTTCAGCAACTTCATCAACACTTGCATGTAGTGAGCAGTAAGTTCAGGTTCATGGTATATGCAACGAGCGCCTTCAAGGGGAGGACTGACAGGCAGGGCACGAAGCAATTCAAAGGCCGGTTCTTTGAAATGTGTGTTCTCTGTCATCCAGTCCAATACCCAAGAGTTCACATCTTCAGCTTCTCCTGTGATGTGCAGCATGGCATAGAACTGACGAATTAGCTCTTCATTCGAATCAACAATGTCAGTGCAAAAGTTGAGCAGTCCAGCATCATGAAGAACACTGAGGACTTGCGTGAAGCAAGGCAGTGATTCCATGTCCACGTGAGGAATATGCTCGTGGTCGAAGACTTTGTCTTTGTTGCAAAGCAGCGAAGAATAGAGGTTTGCTTGGCTGGCAGTCCAGAAACGCTTCCTTCTAAGACGAGCAGAGTCATAGGGGTTGTAGTCCGTGAAGCATACATGCCCGTGGAAGAAGTCAGCAGCCTTGAATTTTTGCTTCTTCGAGAAAGGATCCTTTGGCTTGGGTTGAGGAGTGTCAGTAAATTGCATCACAACCTCAGGAATCGCAATCTCAGGATCCGCGGGCTGAGGAATTTCAGTTTCTTATTCAGTGGCAGCCTGGGTCTTCAATTCTTCAGCAGCAATTTCATCAGCACTAGTGGCTAGAATCTCTTCAGGGATAAACGAAGTGGGTTGTGGTTCTTCAGATCCCATTTGAACTTCAGTAGTCACTTGGGATTGAGGAATTTGTTGCAGAGGAGTGAACAAAGGAGAATTGGGGTGCTGACTTTCCCAAAAGTCATCATTCAGCACTGGCGTTGTGCACCCAATGTCCACATCCTCATCTTCTCCATTCATTTCTTCAATGCCGGCCTCTTCAGCAGTAAACTGAGGCATGGGCGATGAGACAACCGGGGTTGAAGGGATTGCATCCACTTCAATTTCTTTATCCAACTGCTTTGAAGAAGCAGCAGAAGGAATATCTTCATCGAATCCGCTTGGGATCACATATTCTTCATCAAAAGGAACAAGTTCCTTTAATGGCATGCTCGAGACTGGAACAGCATCAATCGGATTTTCAAACGAGCTAGTCAATTTCTTCATCTTCTTTGTAGTTGAAGATTCTGATGAAGTTGATGCTTTCCGTTTCTTCACAGTTGCACGCTCCGCAGCCTTGGTCTTCTTCGCTTGATGTAGAAGGAAGAATTGGACTTAGTGTAGGTGCGGGAGGAGCATAGGAAATTGGTTCTGTTTCTTCAGGCACAACTGATGCAGTTGCCCTGGCATGATCAGTTTCTTCACGCACATCAGTTGAAGCTTCAGCTGTCCTAATAGTTTCTTCAAGCGCAACACTAGTGGTTGCCCTGGCAGTTTCATCAATGGCTGGAATGCAGTCATCAGCCTTGGTAGTAGCATTTTCTTCAGCAGCCTGATTGTCATCAGCAGTGCTGGCATTTTCTTCAGTAGGCTGAGCAGATGCTTTAGCCTGAGGAATTTCTTGTTGCGTTGGAGCTGCAACATTGATAGTGAATTATTCAGCTAACTTCACAAATATGACCTTGCCTCCAAGCCAATCTGCACTGTACGCGTCAAATTCATCATTGAGGTTTTTGATCTCCATCTGAGCAGCAATGAGTTCATCGGTGGTCATTTTCACGATGTTTTTCTTTAGAAGGCGCTCCTTCTTGTACTGCGCTTTCTTCAGCTGTCTGGCCTTCTCAAACTTCCATTTTTCTTTGCCTATGAAGCCGGTCAGCATATGACTTTGGCCATAAGTCAGCCTGAAGTCTGGCATAGGAGTGTTAGGGTCCTTGTGCCAGAGGTCAATGTACTCAAGGATCAACTTCAGATCCAGTAAGAGAGGAATTTCACTTCCTTTGGCTCTAGCGGCCCTCTGCTGTCTGTCTCTGATGATTTCTTCAAGTTCTTCATCATCAGCATCATCCTCTGAGGACGGTACTTGAAAGGTGACCTGCTTCTTTTGAGGACTTGGTCTAGTGCCTCGTCCAGCAGTGGCCTTGGTCTTCAGCAAAGTGGGGCTAGTTGAAGAATGCAGAGGAGTTGATGAACTTGCAGAGGCTCTTGAGGCAATAGAGACGCATGTTGTCCTTTGGCACGAGGCGAGATGCGAAGGTGCTGAGGACTTTGATGGAGGAGCTGAGGATTTTGCAACTTGAGGAACTAGAGCGCCTTGAGGAAATGGCCGTGAGGGCTTATCATAAGTTGGCTGTGAGGGCATTGCAGAGGAGCTTGGCCGTGAGGGAATTGAAGAAGAAGGGGCACTGGGCTTGTGTGCAGGCTTCTTAGGCATGGCCTTCTTCGGCTTGCTAGTAGAGGCCTCAGCAATGGCAGCATCAGCAGCAGAGTCTTCATTGAATTTCCTCACTGCCTCTTTTGCTACTCTGGTCAACTTAGCTTGACGCTTTGCCCATTCATCAGGATAGTCCTCACCGCGGTTGAGTCTAGTGGGATCAGCTTCTTGGCCAGGTGCTAGTGGAGGTCTTGGGCAAGGAGGGTGAAGAGCAAATTTCTTCATATAATTTGGAGTAACATATCTGTATTCTCTCCATTCCCGTGCCCATCTCCTCTCTATCCTTTGTATGCGCACCTCGCACTGATTTTTGTCCTCCTTCCCATGTGTGGCCTCATCAGGAGTGCAATAATCCTTGTAAATGTCATCAGGGATCTCAAAGGCTGTGTTGACTTCCAGTTTCTTTCCTCCCTTCTGAGGTTTCTTTCCGTCAGCCATTTTCTTCAGTTGAGGATTTTGAACAGTTGAATTCTCTGAAGAGGTATGCAGTTTTTCTTCGAGGAACACTGCAAATGAGTTAAGTTGATGAGAACCTAGAGATTCAACGGCAGACATGTGTACCTGTGAACAGAGTATAGGTGCGAAGAATTTGGAGAGGTCATATGCGTTCTCAGAAGTTCTTGCAAAAAGAACAAGTTTGAGGAATTTGACCAGATGAGTCTTGAGGAATTTCACTAAGTGTTCTTTGACTTAGGTTCCAGAGTTGTACAGATTTGAAAATCCACACAATTGAGGAATCTTGAAGAGAAATGATACTTAGAGAAACAGATTAAGAACAGATGATATGAGAGGTGTTTAGTGTGTGATCATTTGAGGAATAAACACCTTTTAAAGATTTGAAGAAAACATCAGAATCAACAAGGGCAGTAAAAGTAACTTTTAATTAACCTTGACGAAGAACACGACGAACTGTGAAGGGTAGATTTAGAAGCTCGTCAATTCAGATCTTCCACGCCCTAACTTGGCTGAGGAAGACAGCTACGACAGCGGCGAGGTGAAGAAATCTGCAGCCGGCGCGAGTACGGCGGTGATGAGGTCGAGGCAGTGAAGCTCTTCCTCACCGGCGATGATGTAAGTAGCGGCGGCGCTAGGGTTTGAGAGCTCGAGCAAGGGAGTGAGGTCGAGCGGAGTAAAAACAAAGTGAGGAAGGGAGGGGGTATTATAGCCGAAGTGAAAAACTTCTTGCCCGAGGAAATTGGATGAACGTGCCCCTGACCTTTCTCATTCACGTGACATGTGTCACCCACGTACAAAGAGGTGACGATCGTGTGCGATCGTGGGTGAATAGAATAATATATCGCAAAAAGGTGGAAAGGTTTGAGCGGCAAAAGCCGAAAATTCAGATAAGATAAGTTTAAGATTTCATTCGCAAATTCTTCAGCTGACAAGGACACAGTGAAGATTTTGAACGAGTTTCAAATAGAACGCACATGAAGAATTTGTGAATAGACTGGGTTGAGTTTAGCATAGAGGGAGAAGCGTCCGATCACATTCACTTAGCAGAACAAGCAACTTGAAGAAATAGCAATAAGTGAATGCTGTAGAGGACATAAACTCATATATATATATATATATCTATATTGCCAATGAAGAACAACAATGGAAAGAGTGAAGACAGTGCAAAGTTGAAGAAAATGAACAACTAGGGAATTTCAAAAACTCAAATTGAAGATATTCAACTTTTGGTGCTGGCGTGACCCACCGTATAATAATGATGATTTCAGACACCGCGTACAATTGTCGTAGGGTTCTGAGAATCAAATTCTTCATTAATTTCTTCACACTTAGAGGGTTAGTCTTCATTGATTGAAGAAAAAACATTAATTCGTGTGTTGCACATCTAAGTCATCAATTTTGCATAAGTGTTAGGATGTGTGTCCTTTTCAAAGGACATTCGAAGATTGTAAGATATTTAGCTCACACCTCAACTTGCTAAATATGTTCTCATCCAAGGGCTTTGTGAAGATATCGGCTAACTGTTCTTCAGTCTTCACATGCTCAATAGTGATGTCACCCTTCAACACATGATCACAAAGAAAATGATAACTAATCTGAATGTGCTTTGTCTTCAAGTGCTGAACTGGGTTATGAGCAATCTTGATGGCACTCTCATTGTCACAGTAGAGAGGCACATTCTTCATGTTGATGCCGTAGTCCTTGAGGGTTTGCTTCATCCACAGCAATTGAGCACAACAAGAACCAGCAGTTATGTACTCAGCTTCAGAAGTAGATAATGATACATAGTTCTGTTTCTTCCAGGACCAACAGACCAAGGATCGTCCGAGGAAATGGCATGTGCCTGATGTTGACTTGCGGTCCACACGATCACCAGCATAGTCAGAGTTTGAATATCCAATGAGATAAAAAGCCGAGCCCTTGGGATACCATAATCCAAGTGTTGGTGTGTGAGCTAGATATCGAAGAATATGCTTCACAGCCTTATGGTGAGATTCCTTCGGTGTAGCTTGAAATCGGGCACAAATGCAAACACTAAGCATAATATCTGGCCTAGATGCACATAAATACAATAAAGAACCAATCATGGAGCGGTATACCTTTTGATCGTAGTCAATACCATTTTCATCAGTGCATAGATGGCCATTTGTGGGCATAGGGATTTTGACTCCTTTGCAATCTTGCATGCCGAATTGCCTCAGTACATCCTTGAGGTATTTCTCCTGAGATATGAATATGCCATTGCGCTGTTTACGGATCTGAAGACCTAAGAAAAATTTCAATTCTCCCATCATAGACATTTGATATTCTTCACTCATCATATAGGCAAATTCATCACTGTAACGTTGGTCAGTACAGCCGAAAATGATATCATCAACATATATTTGGCACACAAACAATTCACCATCATAAGATTTAGTGAAAAGAGTTGGTTCAAGTGAACCGGGTTTGAAACCTTTCTTCATGAGGAATTCCTTAAAAGTATCATACCACGCCCGAGGGGCCTGCTTGAGGCCATAGAGGGCCTTATTGAGTCTGAAGACTTTGTCAGGATGCTTTGGATCTTCAAAACATGGGGATTGAGCAACATATACTTCTTCCTCAAGCTTACCATTGAGGAATGCACTTTTCACATCCATTTGATGTAAGATGATATCATGATGGTTAGCATAAGCAAGTAATATGCGAATAGCCTCAAGTCTAGCAATAGGTGAAAAAGTTTCATCGAAATAAATTCCTTCAGCATGTGTGTAGCCTTGAGCTACAAGTCGTGCCTTATTCCTCACCACAAGGCCATTTTTCATCTTGCTTGTTGTGGTAGATCCACTTTGTGCCAATGATATTGTGCTTGCGAGGATCTGGTTGTTTGACCAGTTCCCAGACATTGTTGAGCTCAAATTGATGTAATTTCTCTTGCATACCTTGAATCCACTCGGGCTCCAAAAATGCTTCTTCTACCTTAGTGGGCTCTGTGATAGAGATGAAAGAAAAGTTCCCACAAAAGTTAGATAAATGTGAAGCTCTTGATCATGTGAGAGGACCTGGAATGTTGATGTCGCTGATGATTTTCTCAATCTGCACTTCATTTGCAACGCGAGGATTAGCTGGTTGTCATTGAGGAATTTGATTAGCATTTTCCTCAGCACCATTTTCTTCAGGTGCATCAGCATGTCGTTCTTCACATTCTGGAACAGCTTCTTCAGCAGATTCTTCGGTAGGAATGAAATCCTCAGTAGCTTTTGTAAGTCCATCTAGTGCCACCCCTAGTTGGTTTTGGAGTATTCACGACAAACCTGGTGAGGGACTAATGTGTTTGTGAGAATTGCAGAATAACACAGGTAGAAGTCCCTCATCGGTTCGGTTTTCCTACCAGAGATGACTCCTAAAAATGTATGAAGACATTGAAGTCAAAGGTGGTATGTGAAGACATTCACATTGAAGACTATGACAAGAGAAGACATCGCGTGAAGACTATGGAGCACAAAGACTTAGTTGTTTCGTCATAGTTTTTCTTCTTTGTTGAGTCATAGGAACCACAGTCCTGTTAAGTGGGGTCCAAGTAAACCAGTCAGAATGACTGAAGTGATGCTTAACCAAAATCCTATGTCTTCGAGCGAATACAATGAGAGAAAATCTTATCCAGAGATGGATAAGTCATCTTTGCTTGTAGCTCAAGTAAAGTTGTCGTGTGTGTTTGAAATCTGACCGTTGGAACACATGTCAGTTCCTTAGTGACCCAGGGTCATTCCGGACAAATCAGGTTGGGTTGCCTAGTGGCTATAAATAGCCCACCCCCTACACCATAAATTGGTTGGCTGCTCAGAGTTAGTGCACGACTTTTGTCATTTGAGAGCAACCCACCTCGAAGCCTTTGAGAGAAAAATCCTTGCGAGGACAAAGCCATGAACACCCAGAGCCAAAGAGTGTTAGGCATCACTCAAGTCTTCTTGTCTGTGTGATCTGAAGACTTATTACACTTGGGGACTGTGAATCCTCTAGCCGGTTAGGCGTCGCGTTCTGAGCATCCAAGAGTCATTGTGGATCGCCAGTGAACAAAGTCTGTGAAGGTTTGGAATTCTACCTTGAAGACTTACCAGAGTAGTTGGGAGAGGATTGGGTGTCCTTAGCTCAAGGGGAATAAGGTGAAGACACACTCTTCTGAGTTGAATCTCAGCCTCCCTAACTAGACCTACAGTTGTCACAGCAACTGGAACTGGTCCAACAAATCATTGTCTTCAACGAGCCACTGGTTCTATCCTTCCCATCTCTTTACTTGAAGATTGGTCCTTGTGAAGTCATTGCCTACTTGGATCATCTATTTGTCTTCACTGTGTGACTGCTTGTTCTGATTGACTTCATACTATCTTCCATCCTGATCTATACTGCCTAGCTGCTATTAGTCTTTGTGCTTTTATTTAATTGAATACTTGACTATGGCTTGTTTAGTGTAGTCTACCTTCCACTGCATGATAATAGGTTTATTTCCATCGTTTGTCTTTGAAACTTCCATGTTTTGACGACTTTCATAAAAATCGCCTATTCACCCCTCCTCTAGTCGATCACTAGCACTTTCAATTGGTATCAGAGCAAGGTACTCCCTTGTTCTGTGTGATTCGTTTAACCACCTGGAGTTTTAGCTATGTCGACTGCAGGGATAACCAAAGTCTCCGCTGCATGCCCAATCTTCGATTGAACTGAATATCCCTACTGGAAGAATAAGATGCGCATGCATATGGAAGCCATTGATGTCGACCTTTGGTATGTCGTCAAGAATGGCATCCCCAAGGCTAGTGAAGGTGTCATCGCTGCTGATGTCAAGAAGTTCGTTCAACTAGATTCCACTGCCAAGAACATCATCTGTGGTCATCTGACCAAAGGATAGTATGGCCGTGTGAGTGCTCCGGAAACATCCAAGCTAGTCTGGGACTGTCTCTCCAAGGTCAACGAAGGCGTCTCAACCCAGAGAGATCAAAGAATTAGTGTCCTTCACAACCTCTTCAACCACTTCAAGAGAAACGACAATGAGAATGTTCAGCTCACGTTTGATCGACTCACTGACATCACAAATGAGCTTCAAGCCCTCGGTGCTACTGAGATCACCAAGCATGAAGTCGTCAAGACACTCCTGAGATCACTTGACAGCTCGTTTGACACCCTAGCCCTGATGATTCAAAAACGCCCTGACTTCAAGACACTCGATCCGTCTGACATACTTGAAAGGCTCAACACACATGAGTTTCAGCTTTCTGAGAAAAGAGACATCTACGGTCCCAACTATAGGTGAACTCGTGCTTTGAAGGCAAAAGTCGTTTCCTCATCTAAAGAAGAATCTGAGTGCGGTTCTGATGATCCTGAAGACATTGGAAAGGAGCTTGCTATGCTTGTGAAGAAGTTCCCGAAATTCACCAAGAAGAAAGGCTTCAGAAAGTCCTCACGATCCAGCTCAAGGAATGATGAAGCTTCTGCTCATGACTACAAGAAGAGAACATGCCACAAGTGCAAGAAACATGGTCACTACATCTCTGAGTGTCCGCAGTGGGACAATGAGAACAAGAAGAAGAAGAGCAAGGAATATGATTCTGACGACAAGAAGAAGAAGAAGAAATACACAAAATCTTCTTCCAAGTCTTCATCAAAGTCTTCATAACACAAGAAGAACTCATCTAGCAAGGCTCGTGCATTTGTTGGCAAGGAAATGGATTCAGAGGAGGAGTCTGCTTCTGAGGAGGCGGAGGTGGAGTCTAAGGAGGAGTCCAATTCTGGCGTTGCAAGTCTGGCTACAGCCTACGTTGCCAAGTCCATCTTCAACATTGAAGACAATTACTTCATCACCGATGCCGATGCTAATGACAAGGACAACTCCGCTCCCACCTACTGCTTCATGGCACATGGTGCCAAGGTAAACTCACGCACTACTCACTATCAAACATCCAGTGAAGATGACTCTGATTGTGGTTCCAAAACCCAGCTAAAAAACACTTGCTAAAATTGCAATTGAACAACAGAAAGCTATGGAACAAATTCAAAAACTGTTAGACAAAAGCGCTAACCTGTTAGACGCTGAAATGACTCGATCTCAGTCCTTAATTGAAGACATAAAAAATCTTCATGTTAAGTATAGGAACTTGAAAGTCATCATGAAACACTGTCAACAACTCATGAAAAGCTTTCCTATTATTATCTTCAAAGGAAGCAAGATCTTGAGAAATTGAGAGCGGCTGATGAAGATCTTCAAAAGGAAAATGAGTCACTTCGCGCCAAACAGATCAGTTCTGCTCAGGAAGGATTTGAACCACCATGTCTTAAATGCATTGAGCGTGACAATGCTACTTCTGTTGCTGGATGTTCTACTGCTGCTACTGTTGCAATATCTTCAACTGTTGATGTGGTAACTAACCCCTCTGCTAAGGATGCCACTACTATTGCTGATGAAAATGCTAGGTTGAAGACATTGCTTGAAATAGGGATGTACAAAAGTCTCAAAGGGCATCAGACACTATGTGATGTCCTCAAAAGGCAGATCCTAAACTAAAACCCTAGGAAAGAGGGTGTTGGGTTTGAAAGGAAAATGAATGCTGATGGCTCTTACTGGAAACCTGAGCAGTACCCCAAAACTACATGGGTTGCTGCAAAGGAACCTTCAGTGGATCCATCCACCCTATATGGCTTCACTTGTGCTAATCCCATTGTTATTGATGAATCCTTTGATGCAAACTATAAACTATTTAAGAATCAGAATGGTGAAGTGTTTGCTAGGTATATTGGTACTAACTGCAGGAATGGGCCACCTATGAAGAAAGTCTGGGTGCCGAAAAAGTGTCTGGAAAATCTTCCTGTGTATGTCGTCATGACACCACAAGTGAAGAAGACAAACCCCATACAACGGGCTTCATATGGTCCAAAGGCTTCATATAGACAGAGGACTCACCTGAGTCGCACTAACGCAAATGTTTTGCAGGGAAACCATACTCAGTCCCATGAATATGAGCATGTTTCATCAAACCGCCATGTTCATAAGACCAAGACCTACTCTGCTTATTCTTATGAGTACTATTGTCCACCTGCAAGACTATTTGCTAGGGCTCCAAAGCCAAAGTTCTTAGATGCTGCACTTAGACTCATTGCTTCGAAGCCACCCTTGAAGATGTGGGTGGCTAAGAAAGCTTAACTCTTTTTTTCCAGGGAAGGGTCTCCAGCTGAAAATCAAATGCGTCTGAAGCTATTGCTGGGGACCTTAAACATCTTGTAGGGCACAAGATCAAATGCGCAAATGGTATTATTATGTATTTTGTTCCTGAGTCGCTTGCTACTTGCCCTATCAGTCCTAACCTCGATCTAAGCTTTCATAATCCACTTGCTCGTCAAATGTTTATGCTTCACAATTCTCTTCGTGAAGCCTATCCCCCTAACTGCACTGTAGGGTATGACACCAGCTGCTTCAAAATGGATTATTGATAGTGGATGTACTAATCACATGACTGGCAAGCGAAGTCTTCTCACGGACTCAACCTTACGTCCATCTGACAAGAGTCACATCACATTTGCTGATACTGGTAAAAGCAAGGTATTGGGTCTAGGTAGAGTTGCAATCTCAAGGGATCAGCACATGGATAAAGTGATGCTTATTGAATCCCTTGGTTTCAACTTAATGTCTCTCTCAATGCTTTGCGATTTAAACATGATTGTGATGTTTGGAAAATATTGTTGCCTTGTTCTAATGGAATCTGACAAGTCTCTAGTCTTTGAAGGGTATCGGAAAGATGATTTGTACATGGTAGATTTCTCAGCAGGACCACAGCTTGTCGTATGTCTTCTTGCAAAAGCTTCAGAATGCTGGCTCTGGCATCAGAGGCTAGGGCATGCTGGCATGAGGAATTTGCACACTCTTGCAAAGAAGAAGCATATCATAGGCATCGAGGGCATCAAGTTCAAGAAGGATCACTTATGCAGTGCCTGCGAAGCTCGAAAGATGACGAGGGCCAAGCATCCCTCGAAGACAATCATGACAACGACTCAACCCTTCGAACTGCTACACATGGACCTCTTCGGTCCCACTCACTACTCAACTCTTACTACTACTGCTTGTCTCTATGGCTTCGTCATTGTTGATGACTATTCAAGATATACATGGGTGCATATAATCCTCTACAAGACTGAAGTGCGGGATGTCTTCAGACGCTTCGCCAATCGAGCCATGAACAACTATGGCGTCAAGATCAAGCACATCAGAAGTGACAATGGCACTGAATTCAAGAACACTGGCCTCGACGCTTATCTTGATACTTTGGGCATCACTCATGAGTTCTCAGCTCCATACACACCGCAGCAGAATGGCATCGTGGAACGCAAGAACAGAACACTCATTGAGATGGCCCGGACGATGCTCGATGAATACAAGACTCCAAGAAAGTTCTGGCCTGAAGCCATTGATACTGCATGCCATATCATCAACCATGTTTATCTTCACAAGCTTCTGAACAAAACATCCTATGAGCTCCTCACTGGTAAGAAGCCAAATGTCAGTTACTTCAGAGTATTGGTGCCAGGTGCTGGATCAAGGATCCACATCACACTTCAAAATTTGCACCGAAAGCACATGAAGGTTTTATGCTTGGATACGGAAAGGATTCGCACTCCTACATAGTCTTCAACCTCTTTCACTATAAAGTGGTTGAAACTGTGGATGTGCGGTTCGATGAGACTAACAGCTCGCAAAGAGAGCACCTGCCAAATGTGCTAGATGAAGTTCCATCCAGTGAATCCATCAAGCTTATGGGAACTGGAGAATTCATACCGTCTGAAGCACAGCCCGAAGAGGAACTCATCATCTCTGCACCTGATCAACCTGAAGACAATGCTCAGCCTAAAGACAATCCTTCTAACGATGACAATGATCAGCAAGAGCAAAATCTTCGCCCTGTTCATCCTCGTGTTGCAAATGAAGTACAGATTGAGAAAATAATTGATAGCATCAATGCACCTGGTCCACTCACTCGTTCAAGGGCAACACAACTAGCATATTTCTGTGGGCACTTCGCATTCGTCTCAATATCTGAACCCAAGAAAGTTGATGAAACCTTCATGGAACCTGAATGGATTCAAGCTATGCAAGAAGAGCTTCAACCATTTGAGCTGAATAATGTATGGGAACTGGTCAAGCGTCCTGATCCTCGTAAGCACAATATCATAGGCACTAAATGGATATATCGCAACAAGCAAGATGGGCATGGTCAAGTTGTGAGAAACAAGGCTCGTCTCATTGCTCAAGGACACACTCAAGTTGAAGGAATTGACTTCGATGAAACATTTGCTCCTGTGGCTAGGCTTGAAGCTATACGCATACTGTTGGCCTATGCAAATCATCATAACATTCTTCTGTATCAAATGGATGTGAAGAGTGCCTTTCTCAATGGCAAGATTGAAGAAGAAGTGTATGTTGCACAACCGCCTGGCTTTGAAGATCCAAAACATCCTGATATGGTTTATAAGCTCAACAAGGCACTGTATGGCCTCAAACAAGCCCCTCGTGCTTGGTATGACACACTCAAGGACTTCCTGAAGAGCAAAGGCTTCAAACCTGGTTCCCTGGATCCCACGCTCTTCACGAAGACATATGATGGTGAACTATTTGTGTGCCAAATATATGTGGATGACATTATCTTCGGCTGCACTAATCAGAAATACAGTGATGAGTTTGGATACATGATGCAACAACAATATCAGATGTTCATGATGGGTGAGCTGAAGTTCTTCCTTGGTCCTCAAATACGACAGCAATGAAATGACATCTTCATATCTCAAGAGAGATACCTCAAAGATTGCCTGAAGAAGTTTGGAATGCAAGATTGCAAAGGTTACACGACGCCAATGCCAGCTAAACACCATCTGGGTCCCGACGACAATGGTAAAGAGTTTGATCAAAAGGTATACCGCTCCATGATTGGTTCTTTGCTTTATTTATGTTCATCTAGGCCAGATATTATGCTTAGTGTTTGCATTTGTGCTCGATTCCAAGCGGCACCAAAGGAATCACATCACTTAGCGGTGAAGCGAATTCTTCCATATTTGGCTTACACCCCAACATTAGGATTATGGTATCCAAAGGGCTCAGAGTTTGATCTAGTTGGATTCTCGGATGGTGATTATGCTGGTGACAAGGTGGATCGCAAGTCTACATCAGGCACATGTCACTTTCTGGGACGATCACTTGTATGTTGGTCTTCAAAGAAGCAGAACTGTGTATCTCTCTCCACTGCTGAATCTGAATACATTGCTGCTGGGTCTTGCCGCGCTCAGCTTCTATGGATGAAGCAAACACTCAAAGACTATGGCATTCATCTGAAGCAAGTGCCACTCTACTGCGACAACGAAAGCGCCATCAAGATTGCCAACAACCCAGTTCAGCACTCGAAGACAAAGCACATTGAAATTCGTCATCACTTTCTCAGAGATCATGTCATGAAGGAAGATATTGATATCATACACGTCAACACTGAAGAGCAACTGACAGATATCTTCACAAAGCCCTTGGATGAGAAAAGGTTTTGCAAGTTACGGTGTGAGCTAAATATCTTGGAATCCTCAAATGTCCTGTGATCAGGCACACATCCTAACACTTATGCATGTTGATGACTTAGATGTGCAACAGACGAAGTAAAGTATATCTTCAATCAATGATGACTTACATTCTGAGTGTGAATACATTAACGTGGAATTTGACTTCGGAGTGCCACGATAATTGTGCATCGTGTCTGGGTCTAAGACTTCCTATACGGTGGGTAACACCACCACCAAATTCTTCCTTTAGAAGTGTTTTTCTCATGGCGTTACTTTTGCAAAGTCTTCACACTTGATTTGTCTTCAACATTGATTTTCTTTCTTGATTATCTTCACAATGTTGACTTGGTATATGCATATATTAAGTGTTCTGTCCTCTACAGCATTCACTTATAGCTATGTCTTTTCATTTGAATCTTTTGATCTAAATGAATGTGATCGGACCCTAACCTCTCTATGCTTCTACCTCAAATCTATCTATCCAAATCATATGCATTCTATTGAAATTGTCGAATGTCTTCTCTACGTCCTTGTCAGCAGAAGACACAGAGACAAACATTTAATCTGTTTTAAATTCTTAATCCTTATTGCCTGAAACCCGAAGAAGCCGGAACGACCGCTCGACAATCCAGACGGGCGTGGGAACATGGAACTGCTTTCAATGTGTTGCATGTTCACCACGTGTACCTCAGATGTGAACCGCCAGGGGCACCTGCGTAATTGCGCTGTGTCGTTCTTTTCCTTATAAATACATGTCCCCTCACAGTCAAAAATCCTTCTTCCACCTCTCCACCTCGTCAAAACCCTAGAGCCTCTGCTAGCTCTTGACGACGCCGACGATGAAGCACTTAGCTATTGCGACTTCACCGACGCCGTCCCCACGCCGGCCGCGAACATCGTCTTCTCCGCCGACGTCGTAGGTGTCCTCTGTCGCCAAGTTAGGGCATGGTGGATCAAACTGCTCGGTCTCCTACTCTTCCCATCTAGTAGTTCATCGTGTGGTAAAATCTCACTTTTTACTGTCTTTTGATCTAATCGATTCATCCTTCTTCACCAAAAGTGGTTTCGGTGACTACAAACTTGGATCTACCTAGTTCTGCATCTCATACTGTGCCTAGCATATTCACTTATGCATATAAACTAGTTAGATTCCTCACTTGTACCTATTCTTGGATTCGTCAAATCTGGAACCAACTTCAAACACATAAGTGAATGTCTTCACGTTATGAGGTCAATGTCTTCAAACTGATTTATCTTCAAAATCTTCTGAGAATGCATATGACCTCTTCCCCTTCCCTCGCATCTTTACTGCTGTCACAGGTACATGTCGATGGGAGAATCCCTTGGTTCTCATAGTATGCATTCATTTACAGAATTCTTGCAGCATCATATCAACTCTCCCAAAGCCAGTTCTTGTCTGACCAAGAAGCGTTTGTCAGTGTTGAAGCCATACATTTTGAACTTCATGGCTTCGCAAAAGTCAGTGAGGAAGGGCGGCAGACAGCGCCGCGGGGAAACATCAAAGGATTTGCCAGCTGATCTGCATGAACTGTACAAAACTGATCCTGAAGAAACCTATAATGAACGCAAAACTCGAATCCAATGGATTCGAAGATATTGGGCCGAGCAATGGTTTAAGTACAGATTCGTCACCAAGGAGTATGCTGAGAAGAATGCTATCAAGCGTCCCTAGGGAGATATTCTCTATAAAAATCTTCAACCCAAGACCAGAACTGAAGCCATCGCTCACGGTTTCTTCCCTTGCATGGTCCGTGGACCTCAACCTACTGATGCTCATCCCACATCTCTGCTATGGTGTCGGGATGACAATCTGTTCAAGCGCAACTTTCAGTTTGCCAAGAACTCGGCCAAGGAGAACAAGAAATATTAGGGATTAGAATTCAATCCTGGCCCCTCTGGGCCTCGTGCCGATGGCACACGCGAAGCTGAACCAAATCTGGTTGGGCCCTTCTATGACTTAGAAGGTGTCATCACTCATATCAGGGTTCAAGGGGCAGATGTGGATCGACCTGCAGATGACGCTGACTCTGATGAAGCGCCTGCACCTCCGAAGCCGAAGAAGCAGAAGAAACCCAAGGGTCCGAAGCCTTCCTCTCCACCAAAAACTTCACGAGTGAAGCCCTTGGACACCACCCACCTGCACCAAGTGTGCACTCTGAAGATCTCTCTCGCATCTCCAAGATCGGGAAGAAGAAGAAGAAGCCTATGCACTCCTCTAGTCCTTCTCTGACCCCTGCTGCCATTCTGTGAAATGAGGCCATTGATATGTCAAGTGACGACGATCTTACCAATGACGCTCTTGAGCTGTTGATTAAGAGCAAGCAGCAGGCGGAAATCTTCAATGATCTTCCCCTCTTCGATGTTGAGATTCTGAACAAGTTCATCGATGACTGGTTTGACAATCCAGAACTCAGTTTTGACGATCTACAACTTCGAATTGGCCTCAACGTCTCCTTCAACGGCGCCATTGCTTCTGAGTTAGCTCTTGCTCAGAAAATTGTTGAGCTGAAGCACAAGATTGATTTTGAAAAGGCTCAGTTCAAGAAGCATATGGCCAGGCTCAGTGTGAAGGATGTGCAGAACTTCAAGATCATGCTACACAAGCTCAAGGAAGCATTTCTCAAGAAACATGATGAAGCCCAAGGTTCTCGTGAGCGCATGAAGAATCTTGCTGCCAAATGTGTTCAAGGCTACAATGAAGCTAAAAAGCGCAAGGCCTTGGGGCGACCAGGCATCGGCTGCCAAGAAGAAGAAGAAGAAGCCAGCTGTGGCTGAACCAGAAGCATCAAGGCAGGAAGAACCTCGTATTGTCTTCCCAGCCAGTATGACAGGCTCGAAGCCTAAGGTCCCCACAGTGGCTTCAGAATTCAAGAAAACTAGAGCAGCTGAAGCCGAAGCCAGAAAGCGCAAGACCAAAGCCACCACTGATGATGCTCCCCCAACCAAGAAAAGGAAAACAAAGAAGAGAGACCGGGCTGCTTCCACAGAGCCCCTTCTTGTCGAGCCAATTTTTGTTGCTCGTCCTGCGTCTGAACATCGTGAACGTCGTCTGGTAGTTCATGAGCCTACTTCCACAGAGGCTCCTGAAGCTGAAGATATTCCAGCTGTTGACCCCACCGCAGCTGAAGACATTGGTCACCACGACAATGTAGCAGATGATGAAGTCCTTCCTCAGATTGAACAAAATGTGGTATCATCGCCTGTGCTCACGCACAACAAGCTCATCAGCATTGGTCATCCTCTGACGCCAATTGCTCAGGATGCATCGTGGGCTGATCACCCACAACAACAAGACACCCCAAGTACTCCCCAACCACAAGTCACCTCACCAGTGCAAGATGACGATGACTTTGAGGCCCAGCCAACTCCATCTCCACAGGCGTCGCCAGCGTTACGCAGGCTTCGCAAAGGACCAAGGCCCCAAGTCACTCTTCCGAGCGTTCCAGAAGGAGAAGTGCACCACCGATCTGTTGCACGTCAAGTGTTCCCAGAAGCCACTCTAACTATGAACGTCTCTGAGTCTGAAGCCAAAACGGATGAAGATATTCCAGCCGCATTAGCCGATGATAAAGAAGAACCAAGAGTTGAAGAAGAACGAGTTGCAACTTCCCCAGTCCACCAAGATGCTGCTCCCGAGGAAAATGTGTCCAACCCTCCAGCCAAACAAGTGGAGGTTGAAGCTAACATCACCACCACCAACAACACTGCTGACGACACTGATGTCATCATGCCCGAAGCCAATAATGAAGCACCTGAAGCCAATGTGGGCCCTAAAGCCAATGCTGCACCAGACCTAATCATTCCTCCTGAAGCTATTGTGCCACTTGCAGCCCATGTCAATGAAAATACCAATGCTCCTGTACCCCCTCCGAGACCTCATACTGTTGAGCTGGCATTTGATCATGGTCAACCTGTTATGGTCCGATGGCCCATTATGGTTCCTCCACCTGCTGCGGGTCCACAATTTGACTACCATGTCGAGCACAGGCCTCATGTCTAGAAGCCCAAGACAAGACTTCCAAGATTCCCAGGCATTGCAACCTCACCTAGGGTCTTCAATGTGAATGGCTTCGTGGCTCATAACACCTTCCTCAACAGCGCCAAGAACCCATACTCCAAACCTCGCATTTCATCGGATCGGTTCTGGAGCTATCAGCAGCGTAGCTACTATTCATGCGTCTTATACAATCAAGGGCGCATATTTCCACATATACATCTCGACACTGAAGCTATAGCTGGCCTGCCCTGTCTAGAAGAAGCGTTGGATTGCTTCAGAGACGCTGGACTCCTGCAATTTGTCACAGACAAGGAACACTGGAATGAAGAGCTTCTATTACAGTTTTATGCAACTCTTCACATTTGTGGCTACAACAGGGATCCAAAGACTTGGGTCCTTGAGTGGATGACAGGCAATGTCCACCATGAAGCCAAAGCTCTTGATATCATTGAGCTAACTGGCCTGTCCACTCCAGGCGATCTGTTTGAACCTGGTTGTAGGCTTCACCGTGATGCTTTAGAGAGCATTTTTCAGAAGCCCGAGCCCAACATGAGCCAGATGCTCAGTATGATGAAGCCTTTGCCTCCAGATGTTGAATATCCTCAGGCGTTCTTTGTTGAAGACCTTGAGTATCTGCCACACACCATCTACCACATCATACGGCGAACTCTCTGGCCTATCAAAGGACATTCTCCAGCTGCAAAACTTGAAGCTACCATGAAGACATTGGTCTTCTATATTCTCAATGGCAAGAGCTTCAATGCATAATATTTCTTCATTCGTCAACTGGCAGCATCAGGCTTAGACATCTTTGGACTGAAGTTCTATGCTCCATGGGTCATGCGCCTCATCAATCTTCACTCTGCAATCAACTATTAGCCCTCCGCACGAAATCATCTTGTCTTTTTGTCGGAGGTCAATCTGTCTGTTGATGCCATTTACCCTGACCCTGCAAAGGAGCCGCTATGTCTTCACAATGCAGACCATCAAAGCTTCACTCAGCCTATTCCAAGTCATTATGTGCCCAATGCTATCACTCGTGTTTATCCATTGGCAGGCAATACTCGTGCCCCTCTTCAAGCCAACACAGAAAGCACTATTGCTCAAAGGCCTCGGAAGCGCTCTCGTGTTCTAAATGACCGAGAACTTCTTGTCGCACTTCATCAAAAGCAAGATAAGCATCATGACTGGCTGAAGCGTCAAATGCATAGCCTCTTGGTGGATGTCAATCGCATTCGTAATCTAGCCACCAAGAACGCATTTGTCTCCCATGAAGCATGTCGGCGATCTTGGAAGTGTCTGACACTTTTGTGCTCTGAAGATGATTTAAGAGCGGATGGCTTCACTGAGAGATATAAGTTTGATTCAACGCCTCCATGGAATGCAGTTCTGCGACGGACTCCGTCTCTTGAAGACTCTGAATACTCCTCTTCAGCGGCTACTGTAAATGCCAGAGTCATCGAGGATGCAGATGATGTGACTTCTCCAACGTCTGCATCGCCACATACCGACACTGCGCCGAGTTCTTCTGCACCGTCAAACGCCAATGACGACCCTGCTGCTTCACCTACTCCCTCTGGGAACGAGTAGAAGCTCTATGTCTTCAAACCTTTTTGGTCCTTACTGACAAAAGGGGGAGAAGCATATGAGTTGATAGTCTTCAAGCGGGTCCATTTGGGTGGTTGCTTTACTTTTTGCTACTTTTGCCAAGTGCTTACAACTCTCGCTTTTTGATACATTTGGTTCTTTGAGTTGTAACACTTAAACTCGATGGTCGTATGCTACTTATTTGCTATTCTGTAATGCGATGATAAATTCCGCATGTGCGATGATAACTTCCGCACTTAGGTCATTTTGCATACGTCCATTTTTCATTATGCATGTCATTATCTTCGCTATATCAAATCATGCATGATGAATTGTCATCATAAGTTGAAGAGGATCTCCACAAGTACAACCTGCCATGTGCATTTGCATTCCAAAAGCAAATTACTTATATGCACATCTTCAGGGGGAGCCTTTGCACTTATGAACACAATACCCTATCCTTTAAAATTTCACATATTTTATTCCCCGTTGAAAACTTCAACCAGTTTGTCATCAATCACCAAAAAGGGGGAGATTGTAAGTGCATCTAGTGCCACCCCTAGTTGATTTTGGAGTATTGACGACAAAACTGGTTGAGGGACTAATGTGTTTATGAGAATTGTAGGATAACACAGGTAGAAGTCCCTCATTGATTCAGTTTTCCTACCAGAGATGACCCCTAAAAATGTATGAAGACATTGAAGTCAAAGGTGGTATGTGAAGACGTTCACATTGAAGACTATGACAAGAGAAGACATCGCGTGAAGACTAGGTAGCTCAAAGACTTAGTTGTTTCGTCGTTCTTTTTCTTCTTTGTTGAGTCATAGGAACCACCGTACTGTTAAATGGGTTCCAAGTAAACCAATCAGAATGACTGAAGTGATGCTTAACCAAAATCCTATGTCTTCGAGCAAAGATAATGAGAGCAAATCTTATCCAGAGATGGATAAGTCATCTTTGCTTGTAGCTCAAGTAAAGTTGTCGTGTGTATTTGAAATCTGACCATTGGAACACGTGCCAGTTCCTTAGTGACCCAGGGTCATTTCGGACAAATCAGGTCGGGTTGCCTAGTGGCTATAAATAGCCCACCCCTTACACCATAAATTGGTTGGCTGCTCAGAGTTAGTGCACGGCTTTTGTCGTTTGAGAGCAACCCACCTCGAAGCCTTTGAGAGAGAAATCATTGCAAGGACAAAGCCCTAAACACCCAGAGCCAAAGAGTGTTAGGTATCACTTAAGTCTTCTTGTCTGTGTGATCTAAAGACTTATTACACTTGAGGACTGTGAATCCTCCAGCCGGTTTGGCGTCGCGTTCTGAGCATCCAAGAGTCATTGTGGATCACCGGTGAATGAAGTCTGTGAAGGTTTGGAAGTCTACCTTGAAGACTTACCAGAGTAATTGGGCGAGGACTGGGTGTCCTTAGCTCAAGGGGGATAAGGTGAAGACACGGTCTTCTGAGTTGAATCTCAGCCTCCCTAACCAGACGTACAGTTGTCACAGCAACTGGAACTGGTCCAACAAATCATTGTCTTCAACGAGCCACTGGTTGTATCCTTCCCATCTCTTTACTTGCAGATTGGTCCTTGTGAAGTCATTGCCTGTTTGCATTATCTATTTGCCTTCACTGTGTGACTGCTTGTTCTGATTGACTTCATACTATATTCCATCCTGATCTATACTGCCTTGCTACTATTAGTATTTGTGCTTTCATTTCATTGAATACTTGACTATGGCTTGTTTAGTGTAGTCTACCTTCCGCTGCATGGTAATAGGTTTATTTCTATCGTTTGTCTTCGAAACTTCCATGTTTTGAAGACTTTCATAAAAATCGCCTATTCACCCCCCTCTAGTCGATCACTAGCACTTTCAACTTTGAACTTAATAGATTCCTCAGGAGGTATTTCATTTGTCACAGGAGGTAGGTGCTCTCTTTGCGAGCCATTAGTTTCATCGAACTGCACATCTACAGTTTCAACAACCTTGTGGTGATAGGTGTTTAATACTCTGTAGGTGTGCGAGTCCTTACCATAACCAAGCATAAAACCTTCATGTGCTTTCGGTGCAAATTTAGAACTGTGATGAGGATCTCTAATCTAGAATTTAGCACCGAAGACTTTGAAATAACTCACATTGGGTTTCTTGTCAGTGAGGAGTTCATATGCAGTCTTCTTGAAGAATTTTTGAAGATATACCCAATTGATGATGTGGCAAGCAGTATCAATTGCCTCAGGCTAGAAGCGACTAGGCATCTTGTGCTCATCAAGCATAGTGCGAGCCATCTCAACAAGAGTCCTATTCTTGTGCTCCACGACGCCATTCTACTGAGGAGTATATGGAGCAGATAACTCATGAGTGATACCAAGTTCATCAAGATAGTCATCAAGACCAGTGTTCTTGAACTCAATTCCATTGTCACTTCTCATGTGCTTGATCTTCACACCAAAGTTGGTTAAAGCCCTCGAGGAAAATCGTTTGAAGACTTCCCGCACTTTAGTTTTGTAAGTGATGATATGCACCCATGTATATCGAGAATAATCATCAACAATGACAAAGCCATATGAAGATGAAGCATTAGTAAGTGTGGCATAGTGAGTAGGGCCCAAGAGATCCATGTGAAGCAATTCAAATGGACGAGTGGTAGTCATGATGGTCTTTGAGGGATGCTTGGCCTTGGTCATGTTTCCGGCTTCACAAGCTCCACACAAATGGTCCTTGAGGAATTTTGCACCCTCTATGCCAAAGACATGCTTCTTCTTCGCGAGCGTGTGCAAGTTCCTCATCCCAGCATGACCAAGTCGTCGATGCCATAGCCAGCCTTCTGAAGCTTTTGCAAGTAGACATGTAGCAGGTTGTGGTCCTTTAGAGAAATCAACAATATACAAATCTCCTCTCCTAAAGCCTTTGAAGACTTTGGAATTGTCAGTTTCCATGATCACAACACAATGATACTTGCCAAAGACAACAACCATATCAAGATCACAAAGCATTGAGCCAGACATGAGGTTGAACCCTAAGGACTCGACAAGCATGACTTTGTCCATGTGTCGATCCTTTGAGATTGCAACCTTACCTAGACCCAATACCTTGCTTTTGCCTTTGTTAGCGTAGGTGATATGCTTAAGATGCGATGGAGATAAGGGAGCGTCCATCAATAGATTCTTGTCACCAGTCATGTGATTTGTACATCCACTATCGAGGACCCACTCAGTGGCTTTGGGTTGATCTTCCTACAGATGAATTAGTACAGCTTACGAACTCATATACTTCATCGGTAAAGAATATGATATCAATTAGATCAAATTCATCAAGCAATAGAACAGATAAAGCAGTATGAGGACGTGAGAAATGAGAATTCATTTCTTCATGATTAGCTTGCGTCCTTTCAAGCATATTCAGGTCTCCATCAAAAAAATTCAGACGTTTAAGTTTGACTTGAGACCTGACCCTGCATAAGAGATCACTTATTTTTCTTCACCACCCACATTTGAAGGGGTGGCAAAGAGTTCATCATTCTGCGAGCTCCATAAGAGAAAGGTGGCATAGCTGCCAATCCACTTTGTTTCACATAAGAAGGGTTAGGGTAAGCATAAGAGTAAGTTGAGAAATTCTTCGAGGATTTATGAACATAATGATTTGACAAATAATGCACATATCCATAATCCTTAGATTTTCCCTGTGAAACAGAAGGGTTAGCACGATGATGTTCATATGAGGACTTTGATCCTTTTGAGGAATTTGATCCACGTGAGGAATTTGGTCCGTATAAGGACTTGGATCCGTACGAAGAATTTGGTCCATATGAAGAATTTGATCTGGGGTTCCTATTCTTCACAGGTGGTGTCATGATGACATTCACCTGAAGATTTTCAAGGCACTTTTTGGGGAACTAGATTTTCTTCATGGGAGGACTATTCCTGTAGTTAGTGCCAACATATCTAGCAAATACTTCACCATTCTGATTTTTGAACAGTTTATAGTTGGAGTCAAATGACTCATCAGAAGAATATAAAGATTCACATGTAAAGCCAGATAAAGTAGATGGATCCACTGAAGGTCCCTTTAGAGCAAACCATGAGGTTTTGGGATACTTCTCAGGTTTCCAGTAGGTCCCATCAGCATTGAGTTTCCTCTGAAAGGCAATACCCTCTTTCCTGGGGTTCCTGTTGAGGATCTGTTTTTTAAGCTCATAACAAAGAGCCTAATGCCCTTTGAGGCTTTTGTACATGCATGTCATATACAATTCCTACAGCCTTGCATCATCAGTGATACTAGCAATGTCCTCAGATGAGGAATTAGTGATAGCAGAGATAGTTGAAGAATTTGCAGCAATGGAAGCATTTGAGTATTCAGGTGAAGAATTAGCAGATTCATGTTCAATGCACTTCAAACATGGAGTAATAAATTCTTCCTGAGTAGCGCTGATTTGTTGAGCAAGCAATGAATCACGCTCCTTCTGAAGATCTTCATAACTCACTCTTAACTGCTCCAGATCTTGCTTTGTTTGAAGAGATTCCTAAGAAAGCTTCCCATGATCAGATAAGAGAGTGTTATGATGACCTTGAAGATTGTCAAACTTGTACTAAAGTCTCTGAAGATTTTCAGTCAAAATTTTAGTGTGATCCATTTCATCACCCAACATATGATCGCTTTTGTATAGCATATTTTGAACCTTTTCAAGAGCCTTTTGTTGTTTCCCAACAATCTTAGCAAGTTTCGAATAACTAGGCTTGAGATTTTCATCAGATTCATCCTCACTTGATTCAGAGGAGGGATATTTGACTACATTTGCACCTTTTGCCATGAAGCAATGGGCGGGAGCGTAGTCATCATCGCTGTCGTCAGTGGTGTTGGAGAGGTCCTTTTCCTCAGAGTTGAAGATGGACTTGCTGACGAACGTGGTAGCGAGGGTTAGGCTCGCCACACCAGAATCTGACTCCCCAGATTCCTCATCTTCCTCATTTTCCTCAGATTCAGCCTCAGAGTCCATTTCCTTGCCAATGAATGCCTGAGCCTTCTTGGAGCTGCTCTTCTTGTGAGATGAAGACCTTGAAGGTTTTGATGAAGAGGACTTTGAAGATTTCTTCTTCCTCTTTGAATCTTCAGAACTGTAGTCCTTGTACTTCTTTTTCTTTGATTCCTTTTCCCACTGAGGACAATCTTGAATGTAGTGGCCGGGTTTCTTGCATTTGTGATAGAGTCTCTTCTTGCAATCATGGGATGAGGAATCTGATCTCAAGTCACCACTTCTTGAGGATATTCCAAAACGACCACGTCTTGAGAACTTCTGGAATTTCCTCACGAGCATTGCTAGCTCCTGGCTCAGTTCTTCAGGGTCACCATGGCTGCTACGAAAATCTTCACCTTCAGATTCAGACACTGCCTTGGCCTTCAGAGATTGTGATTTGCCATAGCTTGGTCCATAGATATCTCTCTTCTCAGCAAGCTAGAACTCAGAGTGTTTAGTCTCTCGAGGATATCAGCGGGATCAAGTGACTTATAGTCTCCACGTTCTTGTATCATCAATGCCAAAGTATCAAATGAGGAATCAAGTGATCTCAGCAATTTCTTCACCACCTCATGGTCGGTGATGTTAGTGGCACCAAGTGCTTGAAGCTCATTTGAGATGTTAGTGAGGCGATCGAAGGTTTGCTGAACATTTTCATTGTCGAGTCTTTTGAGGCGGTTGAAGAGATTGCGAAGAACGTCAACTTGAGAGTCATGTTGTGTTGAGACTCCATCATTGACCTTCGACAGCCTGTCCCAGATAAGCTTTGCTGTCTCCAAAGCATTCACTCTGCCATACTGCCCTTTGCTCAGATGGCCACATATGATGTTCTTCACTTGAGAGTCGAGTTACTTGAATCTCTTCACATCAGCAGCATTGATGGTAGGAGTGACAGAGGGAACACCATTTTCCACAACATACCAGAGATCGTTGTCAATTGCCTCAAGATGCATGTGCATCTTATTCTTCCAGTAGGGGTAGTCCATCCCATCGAAGGTAGGACACCTAGCAGAAACCTTGATCATACCTGCGGTTGACATAACTAAAACTCTAGGCGGTTAAACCAAAATCACACAGAACAAGGGAGTACCTCGCTCCGATACCAATTGAAAGTGCGTTAAGTCGACTAGAGGGGGTGAATAGATGATTTTTAAGAATTCTTCACTAAGGAATTTCAGGGAGAGGAAATTCCTAAGAGAAGAACTACTTGCAGCGGAATAAGTACTCGGATGTAAACATAACAGAACATAAGTGTGGTCTTCATGATGAAATGAAAACAAGCACAGAGTACAGAAAGCGTAAACACATGATAAAACAGGATGAAGACAAACAGACTGAAGAAATTGAACTGAGGAAGTTGAGAAAGTCTTCAGTCAAAGTCTTCAGACAGATATGAACAAGCACACAACACGGAAATGAGGAAATGGAAGGGTTGAGGAAATAGAACCAGTAGGCTTGGTGAAGATAATGATTTGGTAGACCAGTTCCAACTGTTGTGACAGTTGTACGTCTGGTTAGGGTGGCTAGGTATTCAAACCTGAGGACACACAGTCCCGGACACCCAGTCCTGAACATGCAGCTCAGGACACTTAGTCCTCACCATATTCCCCTTGAGCTAAGGTCACACAGACCTCGCCCAATCACTCGTGGTAAGTCTTCAGGTGACTTCCAAACCTTCACAGACTCGGTCACTCGGTGATCCACAATTTCCTCTTGGATGCTCTAGACCATGATGCCTAACCGTCTGCAAGATGCACAGTCTTCAAAGGTAACAAGCGTCGGATCCATGCAGGATCAATCTCTTCAGTGATGCTCAATCACTTTGGGTTTGTAGGTGTTGGGTTTGGGTTTTCCTCACTTGATGATTTTCGCACAAAGTCCTCGCAGGATGGGATGCTCTCAAATGACAAGTGTTAGTTTCTCTCGGAGCAGCCAACCAGCTAGTGGTTGTAGGGGAGGCTATTTATAGCCTAGGGAACAGCCTAACATGATAAGACATAAATGCCCTTCAATGATATGACCGTTAGGTGGGAATATATTTTGGGATAGCTCGCGCGTAGCACAGCAATGGTCGGAAATTTGACTATCAAGTTCCTCAGGGCTATCATGTTCCTCACTTGTAAGCAATCCGCACTGGCAAACTCCTAACTCCTCAGTCAGAACAAATTCCTCAGAGACCAGAAGAGCTTCATCTCTGTCACTAAAGAAATTGACTGGACTGCATGAGATTTCCAAAGGCTTCACTCGAAGGGATTGGTAGGTGTAGGATTTTGAGTTGAGCATCACTTGGAAACTTTTCCTTAGTATTTCCTCAACCCCCTTTAACAGTACGGTGTTTCCTATGACACAAGAAAGAGAAAATGAAACTATGAAAACAAAAGTCTTCACGCTTCATGTTCCTAGAATGAATACCAAGTCTTCATGGTCACACCAATTTCTTCACTTTCAAAGTCTTCAGAAATCCAAAGTCTTCAGTCGAAGAACTTCATTTTTAGGGGTCAACTTTCTCTGTAAATATCAAACTCCTCATAGACTTATAGACCTGTGTATACTCATAAACGCATCAGTCCCTTAACCTATAAGTCTTCAATACACCAAAATTCCTAAGGGGCACTAGATGCACTTACACTGCCAGTTGCCGATAACTTTTACAAACATGATCATCTCATACAATAACGTATATCACATCATATCTTGACCATATCACATCACAACATGCCCTGCAAAAACAAGTTAGACGTCCTCTACTTTGTTGTTGCAAGTTTTACGTGGCTGTTACGGGCTTCTAGCAAGAACGTTCTTACCTACGCATCAAAACCACAACAGTGATTTATCAGTTTTGCTTTTTTAACCTTCAACAAGGACCGGCCGCAGTCAAATTCGTTTCAACTAAAGTTGGAGAAATAGACACCCGCCAACCACCTTTATGCAAAACTACTTGCATGTCTGTCGGTGGAACCGGTCTCATGAACGTGGCCATGTAAGGTTGGTCCAGGCTGCTTCATCCAACAGTACCTCTGAATCAAAATAAGACATTGGCGGTAAGAAGTATGACGATCACTGCCCACAACTCTTTTTGTTTTACTCGTGCATATCATCTATGCATAGACCTGGCTCAGATGCCACTGTTGGGAAACGTAGCATGCAATTTCAAAAAAATTGCTACGCTCATGCAATATCTATCTAGGAGATGCACAGCAACGAGAGGGGGAGAGTGTGTCCACGTACCCTCGTAGACCGAAAGCGGAAGCGTTTGACAATGCGGTTGATGTAGTCGAACTTCTTCTCGTTCTGACAGATCACGTACCGAACCTACGGCACCTCCGAGTTCTGCACACATTTAGCTCGATGACGTCCCTCGAACTCTTGATCCAGCAAAGTGTCGAGGGAGATTTTCGTCAGCACGGCGGCATGGTGCTGGTGATGGTGAAGTGATCCGCGCAAGGCATCGCCTAAGCACTACGACAATATGACCGGAGGCGTAAACTATGGAGGGGGCCGCCGCACACGGCTAATAGATGTTTTTCTGTCCTCTAGGCGCCCCCTCCCCACATATATAGGTTGGAGGGGGAAGAGGCAGCCAGGGGGCGCCCAAGTAGGCCAAATCCTACTTGGGCTCCCACCCCAATTCGCCCCCTTCCTTGTTTTGGCACTAGGAGAAGGAAGGAGGAGGTGGTGCCACCCCCCCCCTTTCCTTTCTCCCTTGAGAGGGGGAAGGAAAGAGGGGCTAGCCCTCCTCCCTTGCCTTCCCTAGGGCTGGCCGGCCTGTTGGAGGGGTGCACCAGCCCCCTATGGGTTGGTATGTCCCTCCCTAGGCCCATTATGCCCATATAGTTTGCCGGGGGTTGCCCGGAACCCCTTCCGATGACCCGAAACATACCCGGTACCTCCGGAACACTTCCGGTGTCCAAATACTATCGTCCTATATATGAAATATTTACCTCTCGACCATTTCGAGACCCCTCGTCATGTCTGTGATCTCATCCGGGACTCCGAACAACATTCGTTCACAAAATCACATAACTCATACAATACAAATCGTCATCAAACATTAAGCGTGTGGACCCTACGGGTTCGAGAACTATGTAGACATGACCAAGACACCTCTCCGGTCAATAACCAATAGCGGAACCTTGATCCTAATATTGGTTCCCACATATTCTACGAAGATCTTTATTGGTAATACCGTAATGACAACATACGTTATTCCTTTTGTCATCGGTATGTTACTTGCCCAAGATTCGATCGTCAGTTGATAACCCACAAGTATAGTGGATCGCAACAGTTTTCGAGGGTAGAGTATTCAACCCAAATTTATTGATTCGACACAATGGGAGCCAAAGAATATTCTCAAGTATTAGTAGCTGAGTTGTCAATTCAACCACACCTGCAAAACTTAATATCTGCAGCAAAGTATTTAGTAGCAAAGTAATATGGAAGTAACGGTAACGGTGGCAAAAGTAACGGTATTGGTTTTGTAGTGTGATAACCCACAAGTATAGGGGATCGCAACAGTTTTCGAGGGTAGAGTATTCAACCCAAATTTATTGATTCGACACAAGGGGAGCCAAAGAATATTCTCAAGTATTAGCAGCTGAGTTGTCAATTCAACCACACCTGGATAACTTAATATCTGCAGCAAAGTATTTAGTAGCAAAGTAATATGTTAGTAGTGGTAACGATAGCAAAAGTAACGGTGGCAAAAGTAGTATTTTTAGTGTTTTGTAGTAATTGTAACAGTAGCAACGGAAAAGTAAATAAGCGAAGAACAATATATGGAAAGCTCGTAGGAAATGGATCGGTGATAGAGAATTATGCCGGATGCGGTTCATCATGTAACAGTCATAATCTAGGGTGACACAGAACTAGCTCCAGTTCATCAATGTAATGTAGGCATGTATTTCGAATGTAGTCATGCGTGCTTATGGAAAAGAACTTGCATGACATCTTTTGTCCTACCCTCCCGTGGCAGTGGGGTCCTAATGGAAACTAAGGGATATTAAGGCCTCCTTTTAATAGAGTACCGGACCAAAGAATTAACACATAGTGAATACATGAACTCCTCAAACTACGGTCATCACCGGGAGTGGTCCCGATTATTGTCACTTCGGGGTTGCCGGATCATAACACATAATAGGTGACTATAGACTTGCAAGATAGGATCAAGAATTCTCATATATCGATGAAAACATAATAGATTCAGATCTCAAATCATGGCACTCGGGCCCTAGTGACAAGCATTAAGCATAGAAAAGTCATAGCAACATCAATCTCAGAACATAGTGGATACTAGGGATCAAACCCTAACAAAACTAACTCGATTACATGATAAATCACATCCAACCCAGCACCGTCCAGCAAGCCTACGATGGAATTACTCACGCACGGCGGTGAGCATCATTAAATTGGTGATGGAGGATGGTTGATGATGACGATGGCGACGGATTCCCCTCTCCGGAGCCCTAAATGGACTCCAGATTAGCCCTCCCGAGAGAGTTTAGGGCTTGGCGGCGGCTCCGTATCGTAAAACGCAATGAATCATTCTCTTTGGGTTTTTTCTCCCCGAAAGTGAATATATCGAGTCAGGGTTGAGGTCAGTGGAATGTTAGGGGGCCCACAAGGCAGGGGGCGCGCCCAGGGGGTAGGGCGCGCCCCCACCCTCGTGGACAGGTGGAGGCCCCCCTGACGTGGATCTTCCTTGCAGTATTTTTTATATATTCCAAAATAATTCTCCGTTGATTTTTAGGTCATTCCGAGAACTTTTATTTCCGCACAAAAATAACACCATGGCAATTCATCTGAAAACAACATCAGTCCGGGTTAGTTCCATTCAAATCATGCAAGTTAGAGTCCAAAACAAGGGCAAAAGTGTTTGGAAAAGTAGATACGACGGAGACGTATCAACTCCCCCAAGCTTAAACCTTTGCTTGTCCTCAAGCATTTCAGTTGATAAACTGAAAGTGATAAAGAAAAACTTTTACAAACTCTGTTTGCTCTTGTTGTTCTAAATATGTAAAGCCAACATTCAAGTTTTCAACAAAGATTATGAACTAACCATAGTCACAATAACATTTAGGTCTCATGTTTACTCATATCAATGGCATAATCAACTAGCGAGCAATAATAAAAAATCTCGAATGACAACACTTTCTCAAAACAATCATGATATGATATAACAAGATGGTATCTCGCTAGCCCTTTCTGAGACCGCAAAACATAAATGCAGAGCACCTTTAAAGATCAAGGACTGACTAGACATTGTAATTCATGGTAAAAGAGATCCAGTCAAGTCATACTCAATGTAAACTAACAGTAATGGATGCAAATGGCATCGGTGCTCTCCAACTGGTGCTTTTTAATAAGAGGATGATGACTCAACATAAAAGTAAATGGATAGGCCCTTCGCAGAGGGAAGCATCGATTCGTAGAGGTGCCAGAGCTCGGTTTTGAAATAGATATGAATAATATTTTGAGTGGTATACTTTCATTGTCAACATAACAACCGAGATATGGCGATATCTTCCATGCTACACACATTATAGGCGGTTCCCAAACAGAATGGTAAAGTTTATACTCCCCCTCCACCAACAAGCATCAATCCATGGCTTGCTCAAAACAACGAGTGCCTCCAACTAACAACAGTCCCGGGGGAGTTTTGTTTGCAATTATTTTGATTTGATTTGCATAAAGCATGGGACTGGGCATCCTGGTGACCAGCCATTTTCTCGTGAGTGAGGAGCGGAGTCCACTCCTCTTGAGAATAACCCGCCTAACATGGAAGATATGGACAGCCCCAGTTGATACATGAGCTATTCGAGCATACAAAACAGAATGTTTATTTGAAGGTTTAGAGTTTGGCACATACAAATTTACTTAGAACGGCATGTAGATACCGCATATAGGTAGGTATGGTGGAGTCATATGGAATAACTTTGGGGTTTATGGAATTGGATGCACAAGCAGTATTCCCTCTTAGTACAAGTGAAGGCTAGAAAAAGACTGGGAAGCGACTAGCTAGAGAGCGACAACAGTCATGAACATGCATTAAAATTAATCAACACCGAATGCAAGCATGAGTAGGATATAATGCACCATGAACATAAATATCGCAGAGGCTATGTTGATTTTGTTTCAACTACATGCGTGAACATGTGCCAAGTCAAGCCACTTGAATCATTCAAAAGAGGATACCACCCTATCATACCACATCACAACCATTTTAATAGCATGTTGGCACGCAAGGTAAACCATTATAAACTCCTAGCTAATTAAGCATGGCATAAGCAACTATAATCTCTAATTGTCATTGCAAACATGTTTATTCATAACAGGCTGAATCGGGAATGATGAACTAATCATATTTACAAAAACAAGAGAGGTCCAGTTCATACCAGCTTTTCTCATCTCAATAAGTTCATCATATAATCATCATTATTGCCTTTCACTTGCACGACCGAATAGTATGGATAATAATAATGGTGCACGTGCATTGGACTAAGCTGGAATCTGCAGGCATTCAATTCAAGAGAGAAGACAAGGTAATATGGGCTCTTTTCTAGATCAACACTAATGCATATGAGAGCCACTCAATCATTTTAATCATGGTCTTCTCCTCTCGACCCCCAGAGAACAAGAAAAGAAATAAAACTATTTACACGAGAAAGCTCCCAGCAAGCAAAAGAAGAACGAGAAATATTTTTGGGTTTTCTTTTTAATTACTACTACTACAGCATGAAAAGTAAACTAACTAAAAGCTACAACTAATTTTTTTTCTTTTTTATTAAGGTTTATTAAACACACAAGAAGAAAGCATAAAAAGGAAAATAAACTAGCATGGATGATACAATGAAAAATTATGAGCACCGACAACTAGCATGAGTGTGTGAACATGAATGTAATGTCGGTGAGAAATACGTACTCCCCCAAGCTTAGGCTTTTGGCCTAAGTTGGTCTATGGCCACGGCTGGCCTGGCGGATATCAAAAGTTGTAGTTGGGGTCGTACTAAGATACAGCAGCTATTGCATCTTGGGTTGTAGCATGGAGGCGAGCTGTCTTCGCCCTCCTCTCATACTCGGTCGCCTCCTCCCTGGTTATAAAATATCGCCCCTTTGCCCAAAAGTCAAAGAAAGTAGGAGCAGGGAGAGTGACGTGATAGGTGTGTCGTCTATCAAAGATTAGTCGGTACTGGAGGAACTGATCGTTCCTCTCAACAAACTAATGACGAACCATAGCCTCATAATCTAGATAAGAAGGAGGCAACTCAATATCATGTCACGTATGGGTATCTCAAGAAAGTTAGCTATACGGGGTGCATAAATTCCACCAAAGAAATCTCCATAAATACGATTATTATGCAACCTACGTGCAACGATAGCTCCCAAGTTGTATTGCTTATCTCCTAATACATCGCTTCTGAGAACGCTAAGATCAGGCACCCACATGTGACATGCTTCATCTTTACCATTAATGCATCTACCTATGAAGAGAGCAAAATAATGTATAGCAGGAAAATAATGCTCCCTATGGTAGCTTGCGTCACATCCCTAGATTCCCCCACAGTTATAGTAGCAAGAAAATCTCTAAATTCAGACTTGCGAGGTTCACTAACATCACCCCATTGAGGGAGTTTACAAGCAGAGGTAAAATCTTCTAAGTCCAGTGTATAATAATTTTCACAAAGATCAAATAGGACAGTTTGAGAATTGCGTGATGATGAAAATTCAAACCTTCTCCCAAAGGAATTGGTGAGATAGTGGTATTGGCGGCACTTATCTGCCTCGAAGCTCTCAAGATCGGCATTACGCACATACACGTTAAATTCTTCCTTGATTCCTGCTCGATCCATAAAGTCCTCTGACGGCCATTCACAAGCCCGCACCTAAGCTTCCCTCGGTGGTTCATCATCGGCATCGCATATTGCGAGCATGGGTCCTTGCTTCCTTGAAGGACCACCTTGGTACATTTTCCTAAACATATTTCTTCCTCTGAAAAATTTCTGAAATTTTTAGTAACTTCAAAATAAAAGTGAACCAAACTCAACAAAATTGATAGCAACTACTCCCACAAGTGCCTAGAGGATATATCATGCATTAAAACTACTTTTGACCATATAAATTTGACATGCAAGCTCAAGAACAGGGTCACCTAAGAAGAAAAATATGCAATGAATAAAGCACTAGAACAAAAACTAATTTGACCATTGGAGGAGCACACACCAAAGAACAATCCCCCAAAGCATTTTTGTGAATGGAGCTTTGAGCAAGGAGATTGAAAATGGCAGCAAGATGAGCTTGGCCTCGGGTTTGAGCTAGATAGTGATGTTTTTTGGAGGAAGAAGGAGTGTGTGGTAGCTGGAATAGGTGGAGGGGAGCCACCGTGGGCCCATGATGCAGGGGGCGCGCCCTAGACCCTCGTGTCCAGGTGCTTGCTCCCCCTGCTGTGTTCTCAGTTCCAGATATTCTCAAATATTCTAGAAAAAATCATATTTAATTTTCAGGGCATTTCGAGAACTTTTATTTTCGTGGTATTTTTTATTGCATTGATAATTCAGAAAATAGACATAAATTACTATTTTTGCTTTATTTAATATAAATAACAGAAAGTAAAAAGAGGGTACACAGAGTTGTGTTTTCTAAATTCATCCATCTCATGCTCATCAAAAGGAATCCACTAACAAGTTGATCAGGTCTTGTTAACAAACTCATTCCGAGTAACATGGAACCGGAGAATTTTCGAATAACACTAGGTTACCTCAACGGGGATATGCACATCCCCAACAATAAGAATATCATATTTCTTCTTGACAGTAGGAAGAGGAAATTCAAAACCTCCAAAAATAATCGATGGAATTTTTCCAACAGAGTTTATACTATGAACTTGAGGTTGTTTCCTCGGAAAGTGTACCGTATGCTCATTGCCATTAACATGAAAAGTGACATTGCCTTTGGTGCAATCAATAACAGCCCCTGCAGTATTCAAAAAGGGTCTTCCAAAAATAATAGGCATACTATTGTCCTTGGGAATATCAAGAATAACAAAGTTCGTTAAAATAGTAACGTTTGCAACCACAACAGGCACATCCTCACAAATACCGACAGGTATAGCAGTTTATTTATCAGCCATTTGCAAAGATATTTCAGTAGGTGTCAACTTATTCAAATCAAGTCTACGATATAAAGAGAGAGGCATAACACTAACACCGGCTCCAATATCACATAAAGCAGTTTTAACATAGTTTCTTTTATTGGAGCATGGTATAGTTGGTACTCCTGGATCTCCAAGTTTCTTTGGTATTCCACCCTTAAAAGTATAATTAGCAAGCATGGTGGAAATTTCAGCTTCCGGTAGTCAAACGCATACACAAAAACATAGGTCTAATCATTTCAGCAAAGCGCTCAAAATCATCAACATCCTTTTTCTTGGATGGTTTAGGAGGAAAAGGCATGGGTTTCTGAAACCATGGTTCTCTTTCTTTACCATGCTTCCTAGCAACAAAGTCTCTCTTATCATAACGTTGATTCTTTGATTGTGGGTTATCAAGATCAACAGCAGGTTCAATCTCTACATCATTATTATTGCTAGGTTGAGCATCAACATGAACATCATCATTAACATTATTACTAGGTTCATGTTCATTACCAGATTGTGTTTCAGCATCAGAAATAGAAATATCATTGGGATTCTCAGGTGTGTCATCAAAAGGTTCACTAGAAGCATGCAAATTCCTATCATTTTCCTTTCTCTTCATTTTAGAAGGACTAGATGCATCAATATTATCTCTCTGAGAATCTTGCTCAATTCTCTTAGGATGGCCCTCGGGATACAAAGGTTCCTAAGTCATTTTAACATCTCTAGTCATAACTCTAACAACATTATCATTTTTCTTACTATTTAATTCATTGAGCAAATCATTATGAGCCTTAAGTACTTGTTCTACTTGAGTGGTAACCATAGAAGCATGTTTACTAATAAGTTTTAGTTCACCTTTAACATTAGCCATATAATCAGTCAAGTGTTCAATCATGTAAGCATTGCGTTTTAATTCTCTACCTAAATAAGCATTGAAGTCTTCTTGCTTAACCATAAAGTTATCAAACTCATCCAAACATTGGCTAGCAAACTTAGTAGGAGGGATTTCAGCTTTATCATATCTATAGAGAGAATATACCTTTACTACCTGTGTCGGGTATCAAGACCATGTGTTTTTTCAATAGGCGGTAAATTAAGACCATGTATTTCTTCAACAGGAGGTAAATTCTTAACATCTTCAGCTTTTATACCCTTTTCCTTCATAGATTTCTTTGCCTCTTGCATATCTTCAGGACTGAGAAATAGAGTACCCCTTTTCTTCGGAGTTGGCTCATGAGTTGGTTCTGGAATTGGATCAGGGATTGGATCAGGAAGTGTCCAATTATTTTCATTAGTCAACATATTATTCAATAGAATTTCAGCTTCATCAACATTTCTTTCCCTGAAAACACAACCAGCACAACTATCCAGGTAATCTCTGGAAGCATCGGTTAGTTCATTATAAAAGATATCAAGTATTTCATTTTTCTTGAGAGGATGATCAGGCAAAGCATTAAGTAATCGGAGAAGCCTCCCCCCAAGCTTGTGGGAGACTCTCTTATTCAATTTGCACAAAATTATAAATTTCCCTTAAAGCAGCTTGTTTCTTATGAGCAGGGAAATATTTAGCAGAGAAGTAATAAATCATATCCTGGGGACTATGCACACAACCATGATCAAGAGAATTAAACCATATCTTAGCATCACCCTTTAATGAGAACAGAAATAATTTAAGGATATAATAGTAGCGTGTTTTCTCATCATTAGTAAACATGGTAGCTATATCATTTAATTTAGTAAGATGTTCCACAAGAGTTTCAGATTCATAACCATAAAAAGGATCAGATTCAACCAAAGTAACTATATCAGGGTCGACAGAGAATTCATAATCCTTATCAGTAACAAAGATAGGTGAAGTAGCATAAGCAGGATCATATTTCATTCTAGCATTCAGAGTTTTTTGTTTCAGCTTAGCTAATAATTTCTTAAGATCACTCCTATCATTACAAGCAAGAAAATCTCTAGCAGTTTCTTCATCCATAACATAGCCCTCAGGCACAAGAGGTAATTCATATCTAGGGGGAGAATCTTCATCATCACTTTCATCAATATTATCAGTTTCAATAATTTCATTCTCTCTATCCCTAGCAAGTTCTTCATCAAGAAATTCACGAAGTGGCACGGTAGTATCAAGCATCGAAGTAGTTTCATCATAAGTATCATGCATAGCAGAAGTGGCATCAATCAATAACATGCGACATATCAGAATTAATAGCGGAAGCAGGTTTAGGTGTCGCAAGCTTACCCAAAACAGAAGGTGAAACAAGTGCAGAGCTAGATGGCAGTTCCTTACATCCCGTCGTAGTTAAGGGATAAATCTTGGTTCTGGAATCTTTCAAGTTCTTCATAATGATAAGCAGATATAATTCCCAAGTGACACAACGAATAGAGCTATGCTCCCCGGCAACGGTGCCAGAAAATAGTCTTGCTAACCCACAAGTATAGGGGATCGCAACTGTTTTCGAGGGTAGAGTATTCAACCCAAATTTATTGATTTGACACAAGGGGAGCCAAAGAATATGCTCAAGTATTAGTAGTTGAGTTTTCAATTCAACCACACCTGGGTAACTTAATATCTGCAGCAAAGTATTTAGTAGCAAAGTAATATGATAGTAGTAGTAACGATAGCAAAAGTAATGGTGGCAAAAGTAGTATTTTTGGTGTTTTGTAGTAATTGTAACAGTAGCAACGGAAAAGTAAATAAGCGAAGAACAATATATGGAAAGCTCGTAGGAAATGGATCGGTGATAGAGAATTATGCCGGATGTGGTTCATCATGTAACAGTCATAACCTAGGGTGACACAAAACTAGCTCCAGTTCATCAATGTAATGTAGGCATGTATTCCGAATATAGTCATACGTGCTTATGGAAAAGAACTTGCATGACATCTTTTGTCCTACCCTCCTGTGGCAGCGGGGTCCTAATGGAAACTAAGGGATATTAAGGCCTCCTTTTAATAGAGTACCAGACCAAAGCATTAACACATGGTGAATACATGAACTCCTCAAACTACAGTCATCACCGGGAGTGGTCCCGATTATTGTCACTTCGGGGTTGCCGGATCATAACACATAATAGGTGACTATAGACTTTCAAGATAGGATCAAGAACTCTCATATATCGATGAAAACATAATAGGTTCAGATCTGAAATCATGGCACTCGGGCCCTAGTGACAAGCATTAAGCATAGCAAAGTCATAGCAACATCAATCTCAGAACATAGTGGATACTAGGGATCAAACCCTAACAAAGCTAACTCAATTACATGATAAATCTCATCCAACCCATCACCGTCCAGCAAGCCTATGATGAAATTACTCACGCACGGCGGTGAGCATCATGAAATTGGTGATGGAGGATGGTTGATGATGACGATGGCGACGGATTCCCCTCTTCGGAGCCCCGAACGGACTCCAGATCAGCCCTCCCGAGAGAGTTTAGGGCTTGGTGGCGGCTCCATATCGTAAAACATGATGAATCCTTCTCTTTGGTTTTTTTCTTCCTGAAAGTGAATATATGGAGTCAGGGTTGAGGTCCGTGGAGCGTCAGGGGGGCGCGCCCAGGGGGTAGGGCGTGCCCCCACCCTCGTGGACAAGTGGAGGCCCCCTGACATGGATCTTCCTTCGAGTATTTTTTATATATTCCAAAATAATTCTCCGTTAATTTTCAGGTCATTTTGAGAACTGTTATTTCTACACAAAAATAACACCATGGCAATTCTGCTGAAAATAGCGTCAGTCCGAGTTAGTTCCATTCAAATCATGCAAGTTAGAGTCCAAAACAAGGGCAAAAGTGTTTGGAAAAGTAGATACGACGGAGATGTATCATAGTGATTGTAACAGTGGCAACGGAAAAGTAACTAAGCAAAGATCAATATATGAAAAGCTCGTAGGCAATTGATCAGTGATGGATAATTATGTCGGATGCGATTCCTCATGCAACAGTTATAACATAGGGTGACATAGAACTAGCTCCAGTTCATCAATGTAATGTGGGTATGTATTCCGAATATAGTCATACGTGCTTATGGAAAAGAACTTGCATGACATCTTTTGTCCTACCCTCCCGTGGCAGCGGGGTCCTATTGGAAACTAAGGGATATTAAGGCCTCTTTTTAATAGAGTACCATACCAAAGCATTAACACTTAGTGAATACATGAACTCCTCAAACTACGATCATCACCGGTAAGTATCCCGATTATTGTCACTTCAGGGTTAACGGATCATAACACATAATACGTGACTATAGACTTGCAAGATAGGATCAAGAACTTGCATATATTCATGAAAACATAATAGGTTCAGATCTCAAATCATGGCATTCGAGCCCCAGTGACAAGCATTAAGCATAGCAAAGTCATAGCAACATCAATCTCGGAACATAATGGATACTAGGGATCAAACCCGAACAAAACTAACTCTATTACATGATAAATCTCATCCAAACCATCATCGTCTAGCAAGCCTACGATGGAATTACTGACGCATGGCGGTGAGCATTATGAAATTGGTGATGAAGGAAGGTTGATGATGACGATGGTGACGGATTCCCCTCTCCGGAGCCCTGAACGGACTCCGGATCAGCCCTCCCGAGAGAGATTAGGGCTTGGTGGCGGCTCCGTGTCGTAAAATGAGATGAATCCTTCTCTCCGATTTTTTCTCCCCGAACGTGAATATACAGAGTTGAGGTCGGTGGAGCATCAGGGGCCCATGAGGCAGGGGCGCGCCTAAGGGGGTAGGTGCGCCCCCCACCCTCGTGGACAGGGTGTGGCCCCCCTGGCCTTGATTCTTTCACCAATATTTTTTATATATTCCAAAAATATTCTCTGTTGATTTTCAGGTCATTCCGAGAACTTTTATTTCTACACAATAATAACACCATGGCAATTCTGCTAAAAACAGCGTCAGTCCGGGTTAGTTCCATTCAAATCATGCAAGTTAGAGTCCAAAACAAGGGAAAAAGTGTTTGGAAAAATAGATACGATGGAGACGTATCAACTCCCCCAAGCTTAAACCTTTGCTTGTCCTCAAGCAATTCAGTTGATAAACTAAAAGTGATAAAAAAACTTTTACAAACTCTGTTTGATCTTATTGTTGTAAATATGTAAAGCCATCATTCAAGTTTTCAGCAAAGATTATGAACCAACCATATTCACAATAACATTTAGGTCTCATGTTTACTCATATCAATGACATAATCAACTAGCGAGCAATAATAGTAAATCTCGGATGACAACACTTTCTCAAAACAATCATAATATGATATAACAGATGGTATCTCGCTAGCCATTTCTGAGACCGCAAAACATAAATGCAGAGCACCTTTGAAGTTCAAGGACTGACTAAACATTGTAATTCATGGTAAAAGAGACCTAGTCATAATCATACTCAATGTAAACTAATAATAATACATGCAAATGACAGCGATGCTCTCCAACTGGTGCTTTTTAATAAGAGGATGATGACTCAACATAAAAGTAAATAGATAGGCCCTTCGCAGAGGGAAGCAGGGATTTGTAGAGGTGTCAGAGCTCGATTTTGAAATAGAGATAAATAATACTTTGAGCGGTATACTTTCATAGTCAACATAACAACCGAGAGATATCGATATCTTCCATGCTACACACATTATAGGCGGTTCCCAAGTAGAATGGTAAATTTTATACTCCCCCTACCACCAACAAGCATCAATCCATGGCTTGTCTGAAACAACGGGTGCCTCCAACTAACAAAAATTCTGGGGGAGTTTTGTTTGCAATTATTTTGATTTGATTTTAGCATGGGACTGGGCATCCCAGTTACCAGCCGTTTTCTCTTGAGTGAGGAGAGGAGTCCACTCCTCTTGAGAATAACCCGCCTAGCATGGAAGATATAGACAGCCCTAGTTGATACATGAGCTATTCGAACATACAAAACAAAATTTCATTTGAAGGTTTAGAGTTTGGCACTTCCAAATTTATTTGGAACGGCAGGTAGATACCGCATAAAGGAAGGTACGGTGGACTCATATGGAATAACTTTTGGGGCTTATGGAAGTGGATGCTCAAGTAGTATTCCCGCTTAGTACAAGTGAAGGCTAGAAAGAGTCTAGGAAGCGACCAACTAGAGAGCGACAACAGTCATGAACATGCATTAAAATTAATCAACACTGAATGCAAGCATGAGTAGGATATAATTCACCATGAACATAAATATCGTGGAGGCTATGTTGATTTTGTTTCAACTACATGCATGAACACGTGCCAAGTCAAGCCACTCGAATCGTTCAATGGAGGATACCACCCTATCATACCACATCACAACCATTTTAATAACATGTTGGCACGCAAGGTAAACCATTATAAACTCCTAGCAAATTAAGCATGGCATGAGCAACTATAATCTCTAATTGTCATTGCAAACATGTTTCATTCATAATAGGCTAAATCAGGAACGATGAACTAATTATATTTACAAAAACAAGAGAGGTCAAGTTCATACCAGCTTCTCTAATCTCAATCAGTCCATCATATATCATCATTATTGACTTTCACTTGCACGACCGAATAGTATGGATAATAATAATGGTGCACGTGCATTGGACTAAACTGGAATCTGCAGGCATTCAATTCAAGAGAGAAGACAAGGTAATATGGGCTCTTTTTTAGATCAACAATAATGCATATGAGAGCCACTCAATCATTTTAATCATGGTCTTCTCCTCTCGACCCCCAAAGAAGAAGAAAAGAAATAAAACTATTTACATGAGAAAGCTCCCAGCAAGCAAAAGGAGAACGAGAAATATTTTTTGGTTTTCTTTTTAATTATTACTACTACAGGCATGGAAAGTAAACTAGCTAAAATCTACAACTAATTTTTTTGTTTTTCTTAAGGTTTTTCAAACACACAAGAAGAAAACTTAAAAAGAAAATAAACTAGCATGGATGATACAATGAAAAAGTATGAGCATCGACAACTGGCATGAGTGTGTGAACATGAATGTAATGTCGGTGAGGAATACATACTCCCCAAGCTTAGGCTTTTCGCCTAAGTTGGCCTATGGCCACGGCTGGCCCGGTGGATATCCAAATTTGTAGCTGGGGTTGTACTGAGATGCAGCAGCTACTGCCTTACGAGTTGCAGCTTGGAGGAGAGCTGCCTCTCTCCTCCTCTCGTACTCGTTCGCCTCCTCCCTGGTTATAACATATCTCCCTTTTGTCTGAAAGTCAGAGAAAGCATGAGTAGGGAGAGCAACATGGACAGTGTGACGCCTGTCAAAGATTAGTCGATACTGGAGAGGTTGTTCATTCCTCTCAATAAACTGATGGTGAACTATAGCATTAAAATCTAGATAAGTAGGAGGCAACTCCATATCATTTTCATGTACGGGTACCTCAATAAAATTAGCTAAACGGGTTGCATAAATTCCACCGAACAAATCTCCACTTAAACTGTTAAGATGCAACCTACGTGCAATAATAGCTCCCAAGTTGTATTGTTTATCTCCTAATACAGCACTCTTGAGAACACTAAGATCGGGAACACACATGTGACATGCCTCATCCTTACCATTAATGCGTCTACCTATAAAGAGAGAAAAATAATGTATGGCAGGAAAATGAATGATCCCTATGGTAGCTTGTGTTATTTCTCTAGATTCCCCCACAGTGATACTAGCAAGAAATTCTTTAAATTCATATTTGCGAGGTTCACTAACATTACCCCACTGTGGGAGTTTACAAGAAGTATTAAAATCTTCTAAGTCCATGGTATAAGATTTATCATAGAGATCAAATAGGACAATGTGAGAATTGTGTGATGATGTAAATTTAAACCTTCTCACAAAGGAATCAGTTAGGTGATAATATTAGGGGCACTTGTCTGACACGAAGCCCTCAAGTTCAAAATTACGCACATACGCGTCAAATTCCTCCTTAATTCCTACTTGGACCATAAAATCTTCTGACGGCCATTCACAAGGCCGCACTTGAGCTTCTCTTGGTAGTTCATAGTCCGGCTCATGTATCGCGGGCCTGTGTCCTTGCTTCCTTGAGGAACAACCTTTGTATATTTTCCTAAACATATTTCTTCCTCTGAAAAATTTCTGAAAGTTTTAGGAACTTAAAATAAAAGTAAACCAAACTCAACAAGCTTGATAGCAACTACTCCCACAAGTGCCTAGAGACTATATCATGCATTAAAACTACTTGGGACCATATAAATTTGACATGCTAGCTCAAGAATAGGGTCAACTAAGCAGCAAAAATTTGCAATAAATAAAGCGCTAGAACAAAAACTAATTGGACCATTGGAGGAGTCACATACCGAAGAACAATCCCCCAAAGTAGTTTTGTGAATGGAGCTTTGAGCAAGGAGATCGAAAATGGCAGCAATATGAGCTAGAACTCGGGTTTGAGCTGGTGGATGATTTTTTCAAGAGGAAGACGAAGTGTGTGGGTGCAAGAATAAGTGGAGGGGGCCACGAGGGGCCCATGAGGTAGGGTGTGACGCCCCCGATTCAATCGTACACTAATCATACACGCAAATGTGTACGATCAAGATCAGGGACTCACGGGAAGATATCACAACACAACTCTACAAATAAAATAAGTCATACAAGCATCATATTACAAGACAGGCACCTCGAGGGCTCGAATACAAGAGCTCGATCATAGATGAGTCAGCGGAAGCAACAATATCTGAGTACAGACATAAGTTAAACAAGTTTTCCTTAAGAATGCTCGCATAAACGGGGATACATATCGAAAGAGGTACAGGCCTCCTGACTGGGATCCTCCTAAGCTACTCCTGGTCGTCATTAGCGGACTGCACGTAGTAGTAGGCACCTCCAGTGTAGTAGGAGTCATCGTCGACAGTGGCGTCTGGCTCCTGAGCTCCATCGTCTGGTCGCAGTAATCGGGTATAGAAAGGGGGAAAAGGGGGAGCAAAGCAACAGTGAGTACTCATCCAAAGTACTCGCAAGCAAGGAACTACACTACATATGTATGCATTGGTATCAAATGAAAAAGGGGTAGCATATGTGGACTAAACTGTAGAATGCCGGAATAAGAGGGGGATAGCTAGTCCTATCGAAGACTACGCTTCTGGCAACCTCCGTCTTGCAGCATGTAGAAGAGAGCAGATGGTAAGTTCACCAAGTATCATCCCATAGCATAATCCTACCCGGTGATCCTCCCCTCATCGCCCTGTGAGAGAGCGATCACCGGTTGTATCTGGCACTTGGAAGGGTGTTTTTTATTAAGTATCCGGTTTTAGTTGTCATAAGGTCAAGGTACAACTCCAAGTCGTCCTATTACCGAAGATCACGGCTATTCGAATAGATTAACTTCCCTGCAGGGGTGTACCACATTTCCCAACACGCTCGATCCCCTTTGACCAGACACACTTTTCTGGGTCATGCCCGGCCTCGGAAGATCAACACATCGCAGCCCTACCTAGGCACAATAGAGAGGTCAGCACGCCGGTCTAAATCCTATGGCTTAGGGGTCTGGGACCATTGCCCATTGCACACCTGCACGTTGCGTGGGCGGCCGGAGAGCAGACCTAGCAACCTCCAATACAAAGGAAGTTGCGTTACGCGGTCCAACCCGGCGCGCGCCGCTCAGTCGCTGATGTCACGAAGGCTTCGGCTGATACCACGACGTCGAGTGCCCATAATTGTTCCCGCGTAGTTGGTTAGTGCGTATAGGCCAGTGGCCAGACTCAGATCAAATACCAAGATGTCGTTAAGCGTGTTATTTTGACATAACCGCGGACACCGACCAGGGCAGGCCCACCTCTCTCCTAGGTGGTCTCAACCTGCCCTATCGCTCCACCACAAAGCAATAGTTGTGGGCCGTCAGGAACCCAGGCCCAGCACTACCTGGGTGGAACCACCTGCCCTTCAGCCCCCAATGTCGGAATCACTTGCGGGTACTCAACGAGCCGACCCGACTTTAGTCACAACATGTATAGTATATACCCGTGATCAACACCCGACGTGATCACGGCCCGATAGTATAGCATGGCAGAATGACAAGAATGTAGGACCATTGATGGTAATCTAGCATCCTATACTAAGCATTTAGGATTGCAGGTAAGGTATCAACAGTTGTAGCAACAATGATAGGCTATGCATCAGAATAGGATTAACGGAAAGCAGTAACATGCTACACTACTCTAATGCAAGCAGTAGAGAGAAGAGTAGGCGATATCTGGTGCTCAAAGGGGGGGATTGCTTGGTTGCTCTGGCAAGCAAGAGGGGTCGTCAACAGTGTAGTCGATCGGGGCACCAACATCAGCGTCAGCCTCATAGTCTGCCGGAGAGAAGAGGGGGGAGAAACAATGAATACAATGCAAATAGATGCATAACGATGCCTGACATGACAAGTAGCGGTGCTAGGTGTGCCCTAACGCGGTATGAGGTGATACCGGTGAAGGGGGGAAACATCCGGGAAAACATCCCCGGTGTTTTGCGTTTCCGGACATATGAACCAGAGGGGGAAAGTTGCGTGTTCGCTATGCTAGGGATGCGTGGCGGACGAACGGGTTGCGTATCCGGATTCGTCTCGTCGTTCTGACCAACTTTCATGTACAAAGTTTTTCCATCCGAGCTACGTTTTATTTTATATTAATTTTAAAAGATTTAAATTAATTTTAGCATTTATTTAATTAATTTAATTCAACATTATCCAGAATAGTGTTTGCTGACAACATCATGACGTCAGTAGTTGACCGTTGACCTGGTCAACCTGACACGTGGGTCCCACCTGTCAGCGACTGTTTGACTAATTAACAGTAGTTAATTAGGTTAACTAGTTATTAGGTTAATTAATCTTAATTACTTAATTTAAACCTAATTAATTAAGTTAATTATTTTTATTATTATTTATTAAAAATTTTAATTCTTTTTTTAAACCGTTCTCAGGGGCGTGGGCCCCCCATGTCATTGGCCCAGGCGGGCTAGCGGGCACGCGGGCGATGGGTTTACGGGCGCGGGCATAGGGGCGTGGGCGCCGGCGCCCGTGCGGAACCGGGCACGCCGGCACGGCGATGCGGGCAACGGCGAGCGGCCGACGACCAATGTGGGGAGGCGGAGTACAACAAGGAAGGTCGGACCGGGGCGGCGAATGGCGGAGCTGGAGCGGTGCGCGGCCAGGGAAGACACGGGCGCAGCGGCACGCGGTCGGGCGTGGCCGGGGGAGGCACCGCGTGCCCAGGTGCTTCGGCGTGTGGGGGAGGCCGTTCCGGCACCAGCGGGCACAGGCCGGCGTGGCGGAGTCCGGCGGCCAAAGCGGAGCGGACGGGAGGGGGGCGAGGGCGCGAGTGATACGTCTCCAACGTATCTATAATTTTTGATTGCTCCATGCTATATTATCTACTGTTTTGGACTATATTGGGCTTTATTTTCCACTTTTATATTATTTTTGGGACTAACCTATTAACCAGAGGCCCAGCCCAGAATTGCTATTTTTTGCAATTTCAGTGTTTCGAAGAAACGGAATATCAAACGGAGTCCAAACGGAATGAAACCTTCGGGAACGTGATTTTCTCACGGAACGTGATCTAGGAGACTTGGACCCTACGCCAAGGCATCAGAGAGGCGGTCACGAGGGTGGGGGGCGCCCCCCCTAGGGCGTTCCCCCTGCCTCGTGGGCCCCTCGGAGCTCCACCGATGTACTTCTTCCTCCTATATATACATATGTACCACCAAACGATCAGATATGGAGACAAAAACCTAATTCCACCGCCGCAACTTTCTGTATCCACGAGATCCCATCTTGGGGCCTGTTTCGGAGCTTCGCCGGAGAGGGCCGACATCACGGAGGGCTTCTACATCATCATAGCCTCTCCGATGAAGTGTGAGTAGTTTACCTCAGACCTTCGGGTCCATAGTTAGTAGCTAGATGGCTTCTTCTCTCTTTTTGGATCTCAATACAAAGTTCTCCCCCTCTCTTGTGGAGATCTATTCGATATAATCTTCTTTTTGCGGTGTGTTTGTTGAGACCGATGAATTGTGGGTTTATGATCAAGTCTATCTATGAATAATATTTGAATCTTCTCTGAATTCTTTTATGTATGATTGGTTATCTTTGCAAGTCTCTTTGAATTATCCGTTTGGTTTGGCCAACTAGATTGGTAGTTCTTGCCATGGGAGAAGTGCTTAGCTTTGGGTTCGATCTTGCGGTGTCCTTTCCCAGTGACAGAAGGGGCAGCAAGGCACGTATTGCATCATTGCCATCGAGGATAACAAGATGGGGTTTATTTCATATTGCATGAATTTATCTCTCTACATCATGTCATCTTGCTTAAGGCGTTACTCTGTTTTTAACTTAATACTCTAGATGCATGCTGGATAGCGGTCGATGAGTGGAGTAATAGTAGTAGATGCAGAATCGTTTCGGTCTACTTGTCACGGACATGATGCCTATATACATGATCATGCCTAGATATTCTCATAACTATGCTCAATTCTGTCAATTGCTCAACAGTAATTTGTTCACCCACCATAGAATACTTATGCTCTTGAGATAAGCCACTAGTGAAACCTATGGCCCCGGGGTCTATTCTCATCATATCAATCTCCATCACTTTAATCTTGCTTTGCTTTTTTACTTTGCCTTTAGTTTTTACTTTGCATCTTTATACCAAAAATACCAAAAATATTAAATCTATCAGATCTCACTCTCGTAAGTGACCGTGAAGGGATTGACAACCCCTAATCGCGTTGGTTGCGAGTAGCTATCGTTTTGTGCAGGTACGAGGGACTTGAGCGTGGCCTCCTACTAGATTGATACCTTGGTTCTCAAAAACTGAGGGAAATACTTACGTACTTTGCTGCATCATCCCTTCCTCTTCGGGGAAAACCAACGCAAGCTCAAGAGGTAGCAAGAAGGATTTCTGGCGCCGTTGCCTGGGAGTCTACGCAAAAAGTCAACATACCAAGTACCCATCACAATCCATATCTCTCGCATTACATTATTTTCCATTTGCCTCTCGTTTTCCTCTCCCCCACTTCACCCTTGCCGTTTGATTCGCCCTCTCTCTCTATCCCCCTCTCTATTTGCCTCTTTTGCCCGCTTTCCTTTTTGTTTGCTCATGTGTTAGATTGCTTGTTTGTCGCGATGGCTCAAGATACTACCAAATTGTGTGACTTCACCAATACCAATAATAATGATTTCCTTAGCACTCCGATTGCTCCTCTTACCGATGCTGAATCTTGTCAAATTAATACTGCTTTTTTGAATCTTGTTATGAAAGATCAATTCGCCGGCCTTCCTAGTGAAGATGCCACTACTCATCTGAATAGCTTCGTTGATTTATGTGATATGCAAAAGAAAAAAGGTGTCGATAATGATGTCATTAAATTGAGGCTATTTCCTTTTTCACTTAGAGATCGTGCTAAAGCTTGGTTTTTGTCTTTGCCTAAAAATAGTATTGATTCTTGGAACAAGTGCAAAGATGCTTTTATCTCTAAGTATTTTCCTCCCGCTAAGATCATCTCTCTTAGAAACGATACTACGAATTTTAAGCAACTTGATCATTAACATGTTGCACAAGCTTGGGAGAGAATGAAATTAATGATACGTAATTGCCCTAATCATGGTTTGAATTTGTGGATGATTACATAAATTTTTTATGCCGGATTGAATTTTGCTTCTAGAAATCTTTTAGATTTGGCCGCGGGAGGCACTTTTATGGAAATCACTTTGGGAGATGCTACTAAACTCCTAGATAATATTATGGTTAATTATACTCAATGGCATACTGAAAGATCTTCTAATAAAAAAGTGCATGCGATAGAAGAAATCAATGTTTTGAGTGGAAAGATGGATGAACTTATGAAATTATTTGCTATTGAGAGTGTTTCTTCTGATCCTAATGATATGCCTTTGTCTACTTTGATTGAGAATAACAATGAATCTATGGATGTGAATTTTGTTGCTAGGAATAATTTTGGTAACAGCGCTTATAGAGAGAATTTTAATCCTAGGCCATATCCTAGTAATTCTTCTAATAATTATGGGAATTCCTACAACAACTCTTATGGAAATTATAATAAAATTCCCTCTGAATTTGAGAATAGTGTTAAAGAGTTTATGAATTCACAAAAGAATTTTACTGCTTTGCTTGAAGAGAAATTGCTTAAAGTTGATGATTTGGCTAGGAACGTTGATAGAATTTCTCTTGAGATTGATTATTTAAAGATTAGATCTATTCCTCCTAAGAATGATATCAAGGAGTCTCTCAAAGCCATGAGAATTTCCATTGATGAGTGCAAGGAAAGAACCGCTAGGATGCGTGCTTCCAAAGATGCCTTTATTAAAGCACGTTCTTCCAATTCCTATGAAAATCAAGATGAAGATCTAAAAGTTATTGATGTGTCACCTATTAAATCTTTGTTTTGCAATATGAATCTTGATGAAACTGAATATGATCTTCCCTTACCTAGAAGGCGTTCTAAAAATTCGGAGTATTTAGATCTTTATGATGAAATTGATGAAAGTGGGATTGAAAGAAATAAAAATCTAGATCTTGCTAAACCCACTATATTGGATTTCGAGGAATTTAATTATGAAAGTTTTTCTTTAATTGATTGTATTTCCTTGTTGCAATCCGTGCTAAATTCTCCACATGCTTATAGTCAACATAAAGCCTTCACCGAACATATTGTTGATGCTTTGATGCAATCTTATGAATAAAAACTTGAGTTGAAAGTTTCTATCCCTATAAAACTCTATGATGAGTGGGAACCAACTATTAAAATTAAAATTAAAGATCATGAGTTTTATGCTTTGTGTGATTTGGGTGCTAGTGTCTCTACTATTCCCAAGACTTTGTGTGATTTACTAGATTTCCGTAATTTTGATGATTGCTCTCTAAACTTGCATCTTGCGGATTCCACTATTAAGAAACCTATGGGAAGGATTAATAATGTTCTTATTGTTGCAAATAGAAATTATGTGCCTGTAGATTTCATTGTTCTTGATATAGATTGCAATCCTTCTTGCCCTATTATTCTTGGTAGACCTTTCCTTAGAACGGTTGGTGCGATTATTGATATGAAGGAAGGGAATATTAGATTTCAATTTACATTAAAAAAGGGCATGGAACACTTTCCAAGAAAGAAAGTAAAATTGCCATATGAAACTATCATGAGAGCCACTTATGGATTGCCTACCAAAGATGGCAATACCTAGATCTATCCTCGCTTTTATGCCTAGCTAGGGGCGTTAAACGATAGCGCTTGTTGGGAGGCAACCCAATTTTATTTTTATTCCTTGCTTTTTGCTCCTGCTAATAAATAAATTATTTAGCCTCTGTTTTGGTTGTGTTTTTTTGTGTTTAATTAGTGTTTGTGCCAAGTAGAACCGTTGGGAAGATTTGGGGAAAGTCTTGTTGAACTTGCTGTAAAAAACAGAAACTTTAGCGCTCACGAGAACTGCTGTCATTTTTATTTGAAGAGTGATATTTAGTTAATTCTTTTTTCAGATGATTAATAGATAAATTCCTCACGTCCAGAAATTTATTTTAGAATTTTTGGGGTTCCAGATCTTGCGCTATCTACAGATTACTACAGACTGTTCTGTTTTTGACAGATTCTGTTTTTCGTGTGTTGTTTGCTTATTTTGCTGAATCTATGGTTAATAAAATAGTTTATAATCCATAGAGAAGTTGTAATACAGTAGGTTTAACACCAATATAAATAAATAATGAGTTCATTACAGTACCTTGAAGTGGTCTTTTGTTTTCTTTCGCTAACGGAGCTCACGAGTTTTCTACTTTAAGTTTTGTGTTGTGAAGTTTTCAAGTTTTGGGTGAATTCTTTTGATGGATTATGGAACAAGGAGTGGCAAGAGCATAAGCTTGGGGATGCCCATGGCACCCCCAAGATAATCCAAGGACACCAAAAAGTCAAAGCTTAGGGATGCCCTGGAAGGCATCCCCTCTTTCGTCCACTTCCATCGGTAATTTACTTGGAGCTATATTTTTATTCACCAACATGATATGTGTTTTGCTTGGAGCGTCTTGTATTATTTGTGTCTTAGTATTCCACAATCATCCTTGCTGTACACACCTTTTGAGAGAGCCATACATGAATTAAAATTTCATAGAATACTCTATGTGCTTCACTTATATCTTTTGAGCTATGTAGTTTTGCTCTATGTGCTTCACTTATATCTTTTGAGCGTTATAATTTTGCTCTATGTGCTTCACTTAGATCTTTTAGAGCACGGTGGTGGATTTGTTTTAATGAAACTATTGATCTCTCATGCTTCACTTAAATTATTTTGAGAGTCTCTTAATAGCATGGTAATTTGCTTAATAATAATATGCTTGGTATTCAAGATTTGTGATACTTTCTTTTGAGTGTGTTGAATACTAAGAAAATATTGAAGCATGATAATTGTTTTGAGATATGGAGGTGATAATATTAAAGTCATGCTAGTTGAGTAGTTGTGAATTTAAAAAATACTTGTGTTAAAGTTTGTGATTCCCGTAGCATGCACGTATGGTGAACCGTTATGTGATGAAGTTGGAGCATGATTTATTTATTGATTGTCTTCCTTATGAGTGGTGGTCGGGGACGAGCGATGGTCTTTTCCTACCAATCTATCCCCCTAGGAGCATGCGCGTAATACTTTGCTTTGATAACTTCTAGATTTTTGCAATAAGTATATGAGTTCTTTATGACTAATGTTGAGTCCATGGATTATACGCACTCTCACCCTTCCACCTTTGCTAGCCTCTCTAATACTGCGCACTTTTCGCCGGTATCATACACCCACCATATACCTTCCTCAAAACAGCCACCATACCTACCTATTATGGCATTTCCATAGCCATTCCGAGATATATTACCATGCAACTTTCCACCGTTCCATTTATTATGACACACTCCATCATTGTCATATTGCATATCCCGGTACACCGCCGGAGGCATTCATATAGAGTCATATTTTGTTATAAGTATTGAGTTGTAATTGTTGAGTTGTAAGAAAAATAAAAGTGTGATGATCATCATTATTAGAGCATTGTCCTAGTGAGGAAAGAATGATGGAGACTATGATTCCCCCACAAGTCGGGATGATAATCCGGACGAAAAATAAAATTAAAAAAAAAGAGGCCAAAGAAGCCCAAATAAAAAGAGGCCATAAAAAAGAAAAGGCCCAAATAAAAATAAAAAAATGAGAGAAAAAGAGAGAAGGGACAATGTTACTATCCTTTTACCACACTTGTGCTTCAAAGTAGCACCATGATCTTCATAGTAGAGAGTCTCTCATGTTATCACTTTCATATACTAGTGGGGATTTTACATAGAACTTGGCTTGTATATTCCAATGATGGGCTTCCTCAAATTGCCCTAGGTCTTCATGAGCAAGCAAGTTGGATGCACACCCACTTAGTTTGTTTTTGAGCTTTCATATACTTATAGCTCTAGTGCATCCGAGGATGGCAATCCCTACTCACTCACATTGATATCTATTGATGGGCATCTCCATAGCCCGTTGATACGCCTAGTTGATGTGAAACTACCTTCTCCTTTTTGTCTTCTCCACAACCACCATTCTATTCCACCTATAGTGCTATATCCATGGCTCACGCTCATGTATTGCGTGGCGATTGAAAAAGTTCTGAGAAAGTTAGAGTATGAAACAATTGCTTGGCTTGTTATCGGGGTTGTGCATGATTTAAATACTTTGTGTGGTGAAGATGGAGCATAGCCAGACTATATGATTTTGTAGGGATAACTTTCTTTGGCCATGTTATTTTGAGAAGACATAATTGCTTTGTTAGTATGCTTGAAGTATTATTATTTTTATGTCAATACAAACTTTTGTCTTGAATCTTTCGAATCTGAATATTCATATCACAATTAAGAAGATTTGCATTGAAATTATGCCAAGTAGCACTCCGCATCAAAAATTCTCTTTTTATCATTTACCTACTCGAGGATAAGCAGGAATTAAGCTTGGGGATGCCTGATACGTCTCCAACGTATCTATAATTTTTGATTGCTCCATGCTATATTATCTACTGTTTTGGACTATATTGGGCTTTATTTTCCAATTTTATATTATTTTTGGGACTAACCTATTAACCGGAGGCCCAGCCTAGAATTGCTGTTTTTTGCCTATTTCAGTGTTTCGAAGAAACGGAATATCAAACGGAGTCCAAACGGAATGAAACCTTCGGGAACGTGATTTTGTCACCGAACATGATCCAGGAGACTTGGACCCTACGCCAAGGCATCAGAGAGGCGGTCACGAGGGTGGGGGCGCCCCCCCCCCCACCCCCAGGGCGCGCCCCCTACCTCGTGGGTCCCTCGGAGCTCCACCAACGTACTTCTTCCTCCTATATATACATACGTACCCCCAAACGATCAGATACGGAGCCAAAAACCTAATTCCACCGCCGCAACTTTCTGTATCCACGAGATCCTATCTTGGGGGTTGTTTCGAAGCTCCGCCGGAGAGGGCCGTCATCACGGAGGGCTTCTACATCATCATAGCCTCTCCGATGAAGTGTGAGTAGTTTACCTCAGACCTTCGGGTCCATAGTTAGTAGCTAGATGTCTTCTTCGCTCTTTTTGGATCTCAATACAAAGTTCTCCCCCTCTCTTGTGGAGATCTATTCTATGTAATCTTCTTTTTGCGGTGTGTTTGTTGAGACCGATGAATTGTGGGTTTATGATCAAGTCTACCTATGAATAATATTTGAATCTTCTCTGAATTCTTTTATGTATGATTGGTTATCTTTGCAAGTCTCTTCGAATTATCCGTTTGGTTTGGCCAACTAGATTGGTAGTTCTTGCCATGGGAGAAGTGCTTAGCTTTGGGTTCGATCTTGCGGTGTCCTTTCCCAGTGACAGAAGGGGCAGCAAGGCACGTATTGCATCGTTGCCATCGAGGATAACAAGATGGGGTTTATTTCATATTGCATGAATTTATCTCTCTACATCATGTCATCTTGCTTAATGCGTTACTCTGTTTTTAACTTAATGCTCTAGATGCATGCTGGATAGCGGTCGATGAGTGGAGTAATAGTAGTAGATGCAGAATCCTTTGGGTCTACTTGTCATGGACGTGATGCCTATATACATGATCATGCCTAGATATTCTTATAACTATGCTCAATTCTGTCAATTGCTCAATAGTAATTTGTTCACCCACCGTAGAATACTTATGCTCTTGAGAGAAGCCACTAGTGAAACCTATGGCCCCTGGGTCTATTCTCATCATATCAATCTCCATCACTTTAATATTGCTTTGCTTTTTTAGTTTGCCTTTACTTTTTACTTTGCATCTTTATACCAAAAATACCAAAAATATTATATCTATCAGATCTCACTCTCGTAAGTGACCGTGAAGGGATTGACAACCCCTAATCACGTTGGTTGCGAGTAGCTGTCGTTTTGTGCAGGTACGAGGGACTTGAGCGTGGCCTCCTACTGGATTGATACCTTGGTTCTCGAAAACTGAGGGAAATACTTACGCTACTTTGGTGCATCATCTCTTCCTCTTTGGGGAAAACCAACGCAACCTCAAGAGGTAGCAGCGAGCGCAGGCAGCATCGGGTGCAGGACGAGGCCGGTGTGGGCGGCGAGCAGAGGAGGCGTGCGGCGGCGGGCAGCGGCGAGCGTGGGCGCAGCAGCAGTGCAGGGCATGGGGAACGGCGTGCGGCGGCGGGCAGCAGCGACCGCACGCGATGGGCAGCAGCGGGCGCGCGACGGCTGCGGGAGCAGAGGCGGGAGGCGGGGCGATAGCGGCGCGGCGTGTCTTGGCAGGTGCGGCAGGGACGCGGGCGTGCGCAACCGAGGGCGGCCACGCGTGCACGCGGAGGCACACTGAGGAAGGTAGAGGGGAGGGAGAGGGCAGCGGCTCACGGCGGGGAGTAGGGGTTCGGGCAGCGCATGTCAGGGAGGTTGACTGGGACGGGCAGTGCAGGGGAGGAGGCGGCCCGGCGGGGGAAGCTCCGGCGAGGCCCGTGGAGCTCCAAGTGGCGGCGGCGGCGGGTGGTGTCGAGGCGGCGGGGTCGTGCCCCGATCCGATCTGGATCGGGGGAAGGGGAGAGTGGGGGCGCGAGTGGGGGAAAGTGTGGGGTGTCGGTGGGTGACCGGTGGAGTGGAGAGGGGGTTATGGAGAGGAGATGTGCTGGCCTGGTGGGTCGTGGCCCATTTGGGCCGGTGGCCTGCTGGGCCGGAGCCCCCGAGGGGTTTCTTTCCTTTTTATATTTTTATTCTTTTCTTTTCTTTTATTTATATACTTTTCTGTTTTAAATCAGTTTAAATTATTTATGCATTTTATAAAAATGTGGTTATTACACCATATTTACATATGCAAAATATGGCATCTCCCGAACATTTTTGTTTTAACTTTTGGAAACTTTTATTGTTGACATTAATTTGAATTTGAATTTTGAAATGGTTTCGAATCAACATAAGGTTAACAATAGTAACTGTGGTGATGTGGCACCATTAGCGTGGGATTACTGTAGCTTAATTACCCGGGTGTTACAAAACTCCTCCACTACAAGAAATCTCGTCCCGAGATTTAGGAGGTAGAAGGGAACAATGCGGGGTATTCATCACGCAGGCGGTCCTCACGTTCCCAAGTGGCTTCATCTTCAGAGTGATGCGACCACTGGACCTTGAGGAACTTGATCGCTTTCTGACATGTGTGGCGTTCAACTTGGTCAAGAATGCGGACCGGATGCTCTTTATAGGAGAGGTCCTGTTGCAATTCAAGCACTTCATGATCCACTGCTCGGATTGGGTCCTTGAAGCAGCGGCGGAGCTGTGACACATGGAACACATCGTGAACTTGAGAAAGGTTCGGCGGAAGCTCCAATTGATATGCCACTTTTCTGTGCCTTTCTAGAATAGTGAAGGGACCGATATAGCGAGGAGCTAGCTTGCCCTTGATCCCAAAGCGGTGAGCACCCTTCATTGGTGTAACTCGAAGATAAGCCTTTTCGCCAGGTTGGTAGATCATGTCTTTGTGATGACGGTCATACTGACTTTTCTGACGTGACTGTACAGTCTTGAGATTCTCGCGAATAATGCGGACTTGTTCTTCGGCCTGTTGGATAATATCCGGACCGAAGAGTGGACGTTCCCCAGTTTCTGACCAGTTCAGAGGGGTCCGACACTTTTGTCCATATAGCACTTCGAAGGGGGACATCTTCAGACTAGCTTGATATCTATTATTATAAGAGAACTCAACATATGGAAGAGATTCCTCCCATTTCTTGCTGAAGGAAATTACACAAGCTCGAAGCATGTCTTCGAGAACTTGTTTGACACGTTCAACTTGAGCTTGCGACTGAGGATGAAACGCAGTACTGAACGACAGATGAGTTCCCATAGCTTCTTGGAAACTTGTCCAGAATCTTGAAGTGAATACCGTGAAGCGAAACAATTATGCACATGTAGAGAGTCACAAGCTAACTAGCAGTGATTGTTTCTTTGACCGCCAGAAAATGTTCAACTTTAGAAAGCCGGTCAATGACGACAAGAATAGCATCATTACCTTTCTGCGATTTGGGAAACCCAGTAACGAAGGCCATTTCAACATGGTCCCATTTCCATTCAGGTATAGTGATAGGTTGCAGAGTTCCAGCAGGCCTTTGATGCTCTGCTTTGATACGGCGGCAAACGTCACACTCAGCAACATAACAAGCAATGCCTTGCTTCATATTAGACCACCAGAATCTTTGACAAATATCCTGGTACATCTTTGTACTACCAGGATGGATGGACAGAGGCGTATCATGAGCTTCTTTCATAACCTTTTTAGTCTGACCCAGGTTTTTCCTCGAACATGGTACCACTAGGAGGCCTCTGAAGTACAAGGCGCCATCATCGGCGATAGTGAAGAATGAGGGCTTTCCTTCTGCGAGATGGTGTTTAATCTTCTGGACTTCAGAGTCATAACCTTGAATAGTCTTTATACCATCTACGAGATCTAGTACGACAGCCAGGGTATTTAGAGAACCCTTAGTAAAAACACGGAGATTCATATTTTGAAACTCTGGGGGAGGGGGAGCGAGTGCTCCAGGAGGAACAATATGAAGGTTCAGCTTTCTAAATTCTTCGGCAAGCGAGGGCTGAACTTTGTGAACCTGGAGGTGGTTGCAATAAGACTTGTGGCTCAAGGCATCAACCATTACATTAGCCTTGCCTGGGGTATAGGATATACCCACGCCAAAGTCTGCAATAGTCCCATCCATCTCTACTGACGGAGGTTCAGGTTTGGTTGAGTAAATAGATACTTCAGACTTTGGTGGTCGGTGAAGATCTCGCAACGATTACCAAGAAGGTAATGTCACCACTGCTTCAAAGCATGAATGACAGCAGCAAGCTCGAGGTCGTGAACTGGGCAGTTTTCTTCATGAGGGCGCAGTTGTCGAGAGGCATAAGCAATCACTCAGCGCTCTTGCATTAGGACACCGCCTAATCCTTGACAGGAAGCATCGCAGTAAATGACAAAGTCCTTCTTAGTATCAGGTGGAGCAAGCACTGGGGCAGAAGTCAACTTGTCTTTGAGTGCCTGGAAACTTTCCTGACACTTGTGTGTCCATTGGAACTTGACGCCCTTATGCAACAGATTAGTCAGAGGCCTAGCGATCTTGGAGAAGTTCTCGACGAATCGATGGCAATAGCCGGCGAGACCGAGAAAACTTCGGACTTGCTTGACATTCTACGGAGGAGTCCAATCGAGAATAGCCTGAACTCGTTCAGGGTTGACGGCAATACCATCCTTGGAGATTACATGCCCAAGATAGGTTACTTCGGGGAGCCAGAATTCACACTTGGAATACTTAGCATAGAGTTTATGCTCTCGAAGCTTTTCCAGCACAAGACGAAGATGTTCAGCATGTTCTTCTTTGTTCTGGGAAAATAAAAGGATATCATCCAGATAAACCACGACGAACTTGTCGAGGTAATCCATGAATATATAGTTCATCAGACGAGAGAAGGTGGCGGGAGCATTTGTTAATCTGAATGACATGACAGTGTACTCGTATGATCCCTACCGAGTCACGAAGGCGGTCTTTGGGTTATCCTCTTCACGAACACGGATCTAGTGGTAACCCAACCTCAAGTCGAGTTTGGAGAACACTGATGAACCAGGTAGTTGATCATAAAGATCATTAATCCGAGGGAGGGGATATTTGTTCTGAATAGTGGCTTGGTTAATACGTCGATAATCTTGGACCAATTGGTTTGTCCCATCCTTCTTCTTAACAAAGAGAGAAGGTGCTCCCCAAGGAGAGCAACTAGGGTGAATGAAACCTTTGCTAAGAGATTTGTCAATTTCCTCTTTAAGCTCAATGAGTTCATGCGGTGGCATCTTGTACGGTCATTTGGCTATAGGGGTGGTGCCTGGTTTCAAGTAGATGATGAATTCGACAGCTCTAGCAGGGGGAATCCCTGGAAGTTCTTCCGGAAAGGCGTCTTGGAATTCGCGAACGACGGGAATGTTTTCAATGCCCTCGAGTGGTGCAGCGTTCAACGCATTCAAGGCACAAAGTCGTGCCTCGGCATTCTGAACTAGATGAGCTTGGTAAGTAATTATTTCCTCAGAAGGGTATAGCAGACACTACAAAAAAAGACACATCCGTGACATTTTGGGCCGAACGGATTTTTTTTCTATCATACATATGACACTTCTATGACGATAATTGTGACAAAACCCGGTATCATCATAGATGTGGCGGGCTCCTACTTCTATGACAAAAAATCATGACAGAAAATGGGCTTTTCGTCCTGGGCGGGCCGGAGACGCAGCTGCATGACATTCTTTGGGCCGTCCATGATGGAAAAAACCATGGTAGAAGCGAGGGCAAGGAAAATTTCGGGGAGTTCCCGGTTACGGTGGGAGCTCGGGGGCTGAGCGATGCGCATTTCTCTCGTACACGTACGCGCGTGTGTGCGAGGTGTTGGCTCTAACTGAACCCGAGCGAGGCGTTGGGCTCTAACTGAACCCGAGCGATTGCATTGCGGGCTACGCGTTACTGAACCCGAGCGATCGATCGATGGCTGTTAACTGAACCCGATCGAGCGATTCCTTCGCTACTGCTGCTAACTGAAGCGGATCGATGCTGCCTC
>NC_041382.1:212187379-212209605 GCF_002162155.2 Triticum dicoccoides | reverse complement strand
TGGGGGTGGATGAACAGGACCCCGATCGGTCGAGCCGGTTGGGGCTGGATGAACAGGACCCCGTGGAGGGCTGGATGAACAGGACCACCCCGTGGAGGGCAGGATGAACAGTAGACGGTGGAGGGCAGGATGAACAGTAGCCCGTGGAGGGGTGGTTGAACAGGAGCCCGTGGAGAGGGCTGGTTGAATAGTAGCCGGTGGAGTAGCGTGCGGTGGAGGCTGGATGAACAGGAGCCCGTGGATGAACAGTCGTAGGTGGAGGCTGGAGGAGGTCGGCGGCGGATGAACAGTAGCTCGTGGAGGCTGGAGGGGGTCGACGGTGGAGATGAACAGTATCCCGTGGAGTCCCGTTTTGCGGTACGGCACACCCCTCCCGATGAAGAGGACCCCCGTTTCGACCGTAGCACTCCAACACAAGTCTGATTCGTCTGTTTTGCGGTACGCCACACCCCTCCCGATCAACAGGACCCCCGTTTCGACCGTAGGAGGTCCATTTCCTCCGTTTTGCGGTACGCCAGACACCTCCCGATGAACCGGATCCCGTTTTGAACGTTGTCGGTCGAACACAAGGCTGTTTCCTCCGTTCTGCGGTACGCCAGGCCTCGTTTCCATCGCCTGTTCCGTCCAAGCCCTCCCGATGAACACGACGCATTTCGTTGCCTCCCCATGAACACGACGCATTCCGTTGCCTCCCCATGAACACGATGACGATGATGTTTCTCCGTTCCGACCCAGCCATGTACACGAGCCATGGCCGTACGTATGCGCGAGTAGGCGTTCGAGACCCCGCCCGTATGTACACATACGTGGCCGTATTTTCTTTCTTGCACCCTGGCCGCCTCTACTACAACACGTGCGCGCCTCTACACCGACCAGTATATATGTACATACACGTTCACGACCAGAATGACAACGCTACGTAAGCTTCGACCAGGTGGGTCCCGACTGTCAGGCACTTCCTTGCGTGCGAAGATGTAGCTGGTGGGTCCCAGCAGTCAAGGGGGCGAAATACGGTGGCCCGTCCGGTGGGTCCCGCTGTCAGGTGGAGGAATAATTATTTTGCACGTAATAAGGAGGCACTTCCTTGCTGCGGCCGTGGACCCAGCTGTCAGCCTCTCCATGTACAGTCCACGTCCGATGGAAGTCGTTCCTTGACCACGTTGACCATGCCACGCCGAGAGCACTAGGGCGGTGGACGACGGCAAGGCCTAGGAAGGGGACGACGTGGAGCCGGCGAAGACGCGGCAGTGGATGCCCACGCGTAGAGGAGTACGAGGGTTCACTGGTTCGCTACGGTGTGAGGCTACCGTCGCCGCAGAATAACAGGGGGTGTGGGTGAGTAGAGGGATGGCTTGGCCAGCGGTGGGAGTAGTAGGGGCGGTGAGGCCTCCGCCGCATCACAGCCGGCCATGGGAGGCAGGAGCACGAGGCACGACCGGCGCTGGTTTGGGCGGCTGGAGTAAGAAGACCAGAGGTTGAAGAAGCACTACGGCCGTTGGATGGACATCGTACGGTCACTGGAGCTAGAATCGTGCATATTGACTAAGTTGACAAAGCCCTCCGTCCCCGTCAACTTAGTAGGCCCACAAGTCAGCCTGCCACTATACTGGGTCCCATCTAATAGGGGGAGTATTCTTTTTTGTGCGTAATAAGGAGGCACTTCCTTGCGTGCGAAGATATAGCTGGTGGGTCCGAGCTGTCAGCGGCGGTAACGTTTTTTTCACGAAATACAGAGGCCCTTTCGGTGGGTCCCTGATGTCAGGTGGAGGAATCATTATTTTGCGTGTAATAAGGAGGCATTTCCTTGCGCGCGGCCATGGACCCAGCTGTCGGCCTCTCCATGTAAAGTCCACTTCAGATGCATGTCGGTCGTTGACCATGTTTACCAGGCCGCGCCGAGAGCACCAGGGCGGTGGACGACGGCGAGGCCTAGGAAGGGGACGACATGGAGGCAGGGAAGACTCGGCAGTTGTTTCCCACGCGGAGGGGAGTACGACTATACGAGGGTTTACTGGTTCGTCTGCCGTCGTCGGAGAATAATAGCAGGTGTGGGTGAGTAGAGGGATGGCTAGGCCAGCGATGGGAGTATGATCGGGCGGTGAGGCCTGCGCGGCAGCACAGCCGGCCGCGAGGAGGAGGGAGCAGGCAGTCCCGCTGGCGCTTGTTTGAGCGGCTGGAGCAGGAAGAGCAGAGATTGAAGAAGCACGACGGCCGTTGGATGGACATCCAACAATCAGTGCTTGTGCGTCAACCTTTTTTTAGGAAAGCCTCAAATCTGTGGAAAACAACATAGAGCCCGTCTGCCATTATTTCTAATAATTTACAGCCCATTTGCTAATTTTTAAGGTTTTTTTGGAGCCCATATTCTTTTTGTTAGTATTACAGCCCATATTGTGGCAACGGTTAAAAAATTATACGAAATTTTGCATATTTCGGTGCGGTCCGAACTGTTTTTAATCCCGAAATTTCGACTCACATTCAAAATGATTTTAAAAATAAATGTATATCAATATAAAATCCAACAAATTCTCCACGCATAAAAATTAATGTAATTTAAAATCTTGAAATGAAAAAAAAAGATATTTGAAACTAATTGCCGGTTTGATGTGTTTTAAAAATGTACAACCCATTTCTCATTACTAATGGGCCATTTTCTCGGCCAGCCGAATGAAAGCTCTCCTCGTCTTGAAAGATTTGCATCCCAACAGGCCTGACAAAGCAACTTACTTGGCAAATCACAAAAAAACTGGGCTGTGGCCGTGGATCCAGCTGTCAGGCTCTCCACGTACAGTACTCTTCCGATGGAAGTCGTTCCTTGACCACGTTGACCACGCCACGCGGAGAGCACCACGGCGGTGGACGATGGTGAGGCCTAGGAAGGGGACGACACGAAAGTGGAAGCCCACGCGGAGAGGACTACGAGGGTTCACTGGTTCGGCTGCGGTGTGAGGCTGCCGTCGCCGCAGGGCCTGGCCAGCGGTGGGAATAGTAGGGGCGGCGAGGCCTCTGCGGCAGCACAGCCGGCCACGGGAGGCAGGAGCATGCGGCACGACCGGCGCTGCTTTGGGCGGCTAGAGTAAGAAGACCAGAGGTTGAAGAAGCACTACGGCCGTTGGATGGACATCGTACGGTCACTTGAGCTAGAATCGTTCATATTGACTAAGTTGACAAAGCCCTTCGTCCCCGTCAACTTAGTAGGCCCACAAGTCAGCCTCCCAGCAAGGTGGGTCCTAGCTAGTCGGGGGAGTATTCATTTTTTTGTGCGTAATAAGGAGGCACTTCCGGTGGGTCTGAGCTGATAGCGGGGGGGGGATGTTTTTTTCGTGAAATACGGTGGCCCGTCTGGTGGGTCCCCGCTCTCAGGTGGAGTAATAATTATTTTCCGCGTAATAAGGAGGCACTTCCTTGCGGCTGCCGTGGACCCAGTTGTTAGCCTCTCCATGTACAGTACTCTTCCGATGGAAGTCGGTCGTTGACCACATTGACCACGCCATGCCGAGAGCACAACGGCGATGGACGACTGCGAGGACTAGGAAGGGGACGACTCGGAGCCGTGCATGACGCGGCAGTGGATGCCCACGCGGAGAGGGGTACAAGCGTTCACTGGTTCGGTTGCGGTGTGAGGCTGCCGTCGCCGCAGAATAACAGGGGGTGTGGGTGAGTGGAGGGATGGCCTGGCCAGTGGTGGGAGTAGTATGGGGGCGGTCAGGCCTCCGCGGTAGCACAGCCGGCCATGGGAGGCAGGAGCAGGCGGCACGACCGGCACTTCTTTGGGCGGCTGGAGCAAGAAGACCAGAGGTTGAAGAAGCACTATGGTCGTTGGATGGACATCATACTGTCACTGGAGTATTGACTAAGTTGACAAAGCTCTCCGTCCCTGTCAACTTAGTAGGCCCACAAGTCAGCCCAACAATATGGTGGGTCCTAGCTAGCAGGGGGTATTCATTTTTTGGGCGTAATAAGGAGGCACTTCCTCGCGTGCGAAGATATAGCTGGTGGGTCCGACCTGTCAGCGGGGGGGGGGTGTTTTTTTCGCGAAATACAAAGGCCCTTCCTGTGGGTCCTAGCTGTCAGGTGGAGGAATCATTATTTTGCGCGTAATAAGGAGGCATTTCCTTGCGTGCGGCCGTGGACCCAGCTGTCAGCCTCTCCACGTATAGTGTCGTGGTTTTGTCACGGCAGATGTCCTAGAGAAAGGACTTAGTCGTGGAGCCATCGCGACGGGTTAGCTTGAAGGGGTTAAAGCGGACACAAGGACGCAAGAGAGTTTATACTAGTTCGGCCCCTTCGATGAAGGTAAAAGCCTACATCTAGTTGTGATGGAATTGATGGGGTTTCGATGACTAGGGAGCAACCAAGCTTCGCCTATGTCTCGAGTTGTTGTCTGTTGTCCTTGAACCGCCGCCGGGTCGTCCCCTTATATACACAGGTGACTCTCGTCGGCTTACGGAGTCCCAATACCGGCTCATAGATGTGTCCGGTTTGGTCTCTTCTTATTCCTAACTTACAATACAGGTTAACTACTAACGCCGGTTTACGATTGCAGGCTTTGAGCCGACCATGGGCCTTGAGCCCTCCTCTGTCTTCTTGGGCTTTAACTTACTTAACTACTGACGAAGTTAACCCGGCCCAGATAGGCCGGTTTACGCCCAGTAGTAATATCCCCAACATTAGGCCCTAGATTGATTTGAACGGGTTCATGTCAATCCTTTAATAAAAGCTTCATCTTCAACATCTTCTTATAAATTGGTAAACCGCCATGATGTCATGTTCTCTGATTGCTGTAAACCGGAGTGACGTCACCTGTCATAACGAAGCTATCCATTATGCTTCTTTGTTTAATAGATCGGCAGAAATCGAGGCGACAGCTCCATTTTGTGGCCCCTTGATTGTCGTGCCTGACTCATGTTCTTTTGCCTTATAAATAGGACCGAAGGGTCATTTCTTTTCTCCTTCCGTGCCTTCTTCATCTTCCTCGCGTCGCCAGCCTCGGAGCTCCGTCGCCACCGTCGACCTCTGCCTCATCCTTGGCCGCTGCATCAACCTGAGCGCACCAGAACATCGCGGCAACCTTCCGCATCTTCCTCAGCTCCGGTAAATCTTCTATCTTTTCCCCCGCAGATCTGGCCTAGGGTTTTGCAGTTCTTCAGTGTTCATCATCTGCCTTTTGCTCATACAATAGATCTTTAGATGAATCCGCAAATCTTAATTCTGTGCAATGATAGTTGTTTGACCTTCGCCTTTACTTATGCATCTCAAACCATGGGTCTATATGAACATTTTGCTCATTGGTTCGGTACTGCTCCTTTGAACCTCTAAGTATTTATCTCTTCTCTGAACTTGCTTCAGATCCAATGTTGTAAAGAAATCTTGTGAAACCTGTTTGTGCGTACTTGTCCATCCGCAATCTCAGCTTTTCAATGCTTAGATCAGGCGGTTTAACCTTATAGAAAATTTTCCAAACCGGTATATGCCATTAGTCCCCTTGTTGAACTGCCAGATGTTGGTTGCTTCATGAAACTCCGGTTCAGATAGTTCTGTCTCCGGTTTAACAGTGCCCATACCAATGTACCTTGATCAAATGCATTTTTGAACTGGGATCTTCTACCTTGTAGATTTCATCATGGCCAAGCAAGTATATGAGTGCAATTGGGTTCCTTCTCGCGTCACAGAGGATCAACTGGACAATTTAGTCCTGATTGGCGCTTTAGGCAGCAAAGATACCATCCATTGGAGGGCTCCTGGCAAAGAATGCCCTCCCACACCTCGAGAAGGAGAGGTTGTTGTTTTCGTAGATCACTTAGCCCGGGGCTTTAAGCTGCCCGGTTCTAAATTTTACCGGGATGTTTTAGCCGATTTCCAACTCCATCCGCAAGACACTGGCCCCAACTCTGTTACAAATATGTGCCACTTCCAAGTGCTCTATGAGGTGTTCTTTCAAGAGGAGCCCACAGTGGAATTGTTCAGAGACCTTTTCCATCTAAACCGCCGTACTGAGTTTACTGATGGCTCTAATACGGAGTTGGGTGGCATGGCGATTCAGAAAAGGAAAGAGGTCACATACCCTCACGCCAAGCTGCACAGTCACCCCAAGGAGTGGAATCAGACATGGTTCTACTGCAAAGACACCTCCCCTGCTGGTGAGAATCCCTTGCCTGGCTTTCGTCTGGAGCGGCTCAGCAATACACACCCTTTTCCTCAAAGATTGACTGCCCAGGAGAGAAGCAAATATGCTCCCCAGCTGTCAAAGCTCAGAGCCTTTATGGCCAACAGTTTAACAGGGGTTGATCTCGCTCGCTGTTGGATATCATGGAGCATACTGCCCCTTAGTCAGCGCTCCGGTTTGATGTGCGAGTATACTGACAGTGTTGATGACCCACTGCGACATTCAAAACTCTAGCTCTCCGATGAAGAAATCACAGAGGCTGTGCATAAGATACTGAATGAACTGGAACACGTCTGCGCTAGAACCGGCCTGCTTCCCTTGTGTGCCACCAACAAACCGCCAGCTGTAAGACTTTGATTTTTCTCTTTGCTGAATCTGTTATTGATATGTATGGTCATTGTTTTTAATATCAGTGTCTGCATAATCAGGGCAATGATCTGTTTTGGAGCAAAAAACTGCCGCAGGAGAAACCAGAAAAACCAGACAAACCGGAAAGAGCAACCCGGCAAAAGACTAAAGCTGTGAAGAAGACTGCCCACAGGAAAAGAACCACTGCATCTTCTAATCCGGCCGCTGATGATGATGTGGATAATCCGGACTTTGAGGTAGAGCTTGACTCACTTGGTTTATTTTTCATGCGTTTTATTGATGATGATATTTGTCAAGATGATGCCGAAGCCAGCCACGCGGATGTTGTAGAGGTAATTATTCTCTCTTCCGATTCAGAAACTTTGCCTTCAGAAAAAATCTGCCAGGCAAACCGGAAAGTTAAATTTTCTCATCCTCTTGCTTATTTGGATCCTAAATTTCTTATGAAGACCCAACAACACGAAGCTCGTCGCACAACCCGGCACAGCGGCCAGGTAGTTACCTCCGCCGGTTTACCGAATAGTCTGGTTCGGAAACGCCATTCAGAGGTCTCTAATTTGCTTGTCAGTGCTTGTCCTAAAGCGGGCTGCTTTCGTCAACCTCTTAATCCGTCTGACTCCGATTACCAGGATACTTCCCACTCATCTTTTGGCGAGTCCTCGGCTACTCAGCTCCCACCGCTTAAAACGGTGCTTGGGTAAGCTATAATTATTGTGATGTTTGCAGTACATCACCTTAGAACATATGTTGTATTTGATTTTATTATTCTTCTCAGGGCCAAACCTAGGCCAAGCAAGAAAGCCCGCCTGGACAAAGCGGCCGAAGAAGATGTCGTTCTTGAAGCAGACAAGACACCCAATGCTGAAGCGGCTATTCCTGAGGATATTCCCAACGATCCACCGCAGCAAGATGATGATCTTATTGCTGAAGAGAGACCTATTGATACCTCAGGTCCTATCCATCAGCCCACAGGTTCCATCCGGATTGAAAGCTCCATCGGTCCAGCGAAACCTATTGACAAGCCAACAGCTCCAGTGCAAACCGGCGGTACCAAGGATGATGAGGTTGTCATTACTGGCACTGGACATACTGAGCCAAGCAATCCTGTCGCTTTATCCAAACATTCTGCCAAGGAAGAATTTTCTGCCTTTGGCAAAGGCAAGTGGAACGCTGATCTGACGACTTACGCTGCTCTGAACCCCCAAGATATCCATTCCGGCTATCTGAACCGGCTGTATACCAGCCGTGACTACGAAGCCGGTCTGGTTAATATGATGAGAGATAAATATGAGGTAACTTCCATATGCTCCTTCCTGCTTGTATGCTTCCATTCTTGCTGACTCTCCTAGCCCCCAAGGGCCGGTTTGAAATATTCTTTCAAACCGGGACTTAATAATATAAATCTTGATGCTTTGAAATTTGCTGATGTAGCCCCCAAGGGCCGGTTCAACTTAGCATAGTTAAACCGGTACTTAAGTAATTGAAACTGCCGCATCAGAATATATATGATCAAATAGCCATTAGCCCCCAAGTGCCAAGTTGAATACTTGTATTGATCTTGGGACTTTGTAAACAATTGAAAGATGAAGATCGAATATGCATTAGCCCCCAAGTGCTAAGCGCATAACTTGTTATGTGGTTGGTACTTGAATCCTTCTACCGATTTGTTGAAACATATATCTGTATGCATGCAGGCGGAGCTAAAGACGAAAGAAAATCAAGTCATCGATCTTCAAGAAAACATGAAAACCCAACAGGCTGAAACCTCCAAAGCAAAAGAGGAATTGGCCAGTGCTTTGAGCGCCATGGAACAACTTAAGGAGAACTTCAAGAAGAAACGGGTGGATTAGGCCACTGAAAAGTCCGCTTTGATCAAACGAGCAGAGGATGCCGAGGCTGCACTAAAACCAGTGACGGATGAACTGACCAGCATAAAGCGGCACGTTCATGCCATGACCATTGCTATCTTTGGTAAGCCAGCTTGCCTTCTGAACTGGCTCTGCCTTCTTACAGAGTCGCCGGTTTATTAACCCTTTATGGTATTTCAGGGACACGCATTGGTCACTTGGGGTCAGATGTGCGGAAGAAATTGAAAGCCGCCTATACGTTGGTTGAACAATTGTATACTGGTGCCCAGCGGATCATCTGCACCGCATCTCATAACAAACCGGCGCCCACTTTGATTCAAGATACTCTGATGAAACTGTCAGTGCTTCCTGCCCGGGTTGAAGAGCTAAAGAAATCTGCTGCTCGAACCGGTGCAATCAATGCCTTAATCCAGGCAAAAGCCTGGGTGCCGGATTTTGATCCTATTGAAGCGGCTCAGGGCTATCCCAGCTTGAAGGAAGACGGGTCAGAATTTGGTGAAGCGGATCTGCGAGCAATAAACCGGGAGGTACGTCCACTAGCTTATCAGATGGCTGAGGAAGCAGACTTGTCTCATTATCAAGCGCAATATGACAGTCAGAACAAGCGAATAGCTGCACCAATCCATGAATCGGAAAATCTGAGCCCTCCAATCCATAAGCATACTTACGCTCCCGATATTGACCCATCATTGCTGATCCATGATGAAGCTGTTTTTCAAGCATTAATGGGAATCGACTGGACAACTGTGGATTTCCAGCCACTGGGTAGAGAAAGAGAAGCTAAAGCGGCGCAGGATGACCCACAACCATCAGGCCAGGCTGGTGACCAAGCTTGAACCAGAAGCCGGTTTTAAAGCTGCCTCTCCTTTGTGAAAAACAATTATATTATTATGGGCACCATGTTGCCTTGTAATAGGCTAGTTGATACCTTTGATGTTGATATGCCTTCGTGCATAACTTGTTCTTCCTGTGGTAATGAACTTTCCAAAACACTTTCCGAAATGAGAAATTCGTCAAGTGCCACCGCGGTTGTACCGTCAGGCGGAATATGATGTCTGTATATATGAAATCAAAACATCCAAAACAAAATTTTAAGTATATGATCAAATTTTTGAGATACATAATACCTGCCATCGTTGAGTGTGAAGTTGGCTTGGCCAATCTTGAAGCGGAGTTTTGCAAACCCACACTGTTGGAGGAGATAATAGCTCCTGTATATATATATGACGCTGGTTTACCATGTAAACCGTGCCGGGTTATAATAAACACCGTGTTACTCCATAAGAGGATGTTAACAACAAGGATCAAACCGGACAAATAGTCTCCGGATTGACGTGAACTGTGTTCCGTCAATTGATTGGTTAAAAAAAACTTTGTCGGTTTAAAAAACACAATGAAAAGCAAAAAAAACCTTCAAAGAAAAGTGTGAAGCAAAAGCAACGACAAAACCGTTTGCCAAAAAAGGTTTATTTAAGCCGATCAAATGGCGTTACCATGGCCAAACATGACCAAACTCCCGTTAGGTGTAACTATGGTTCTAGTCAGCCAGGTCCCCAAATGAAACCGTGGCATTTATGCCGACCAAATGGCATGGTCATGGTTCGGGTTCGACCAAACCCCCAAGTGATTCTGTGGCCTTAGGACGATCAAGAGGCATGACTGGTTCAGACATGACCAAGTCCCCAAGTGATCTGGTGGCTCTCGCCTATCAAGAGGCATGGTATTGGTTCGGACACGACCAATCCTCCAAGTGATATAACACGATGCTTTTAGCAAAGCGAACTCAAGGGGTAAACCGGAAGCCGCTGTAAAACAACTCCGTGTAACCACACATGATGTAAAAGAACAGATACCCCACTTTAGCTGAGGTTCCGGTTTATTATAGTTAATATATACATCGCTGTAATATGTACATAAGTAGAACAAATGGCTCAGGTATAATAAGGCCAAATATGAGCTATGTTCCACGGCCTGTTGGTCTCCTCCTCTGATGTACGTGAGTCCTTATGTTCTCGAATATCGAGCAGATAGTATGATCCGTTGTGCAGATTCTTGCTGACCATGAAAGGCCCCTCCCAAGGTGGGGATAACTTATGCATACCAGTCTGATCTTGGATGAGCCGAAGCACCAAATCTCCCTCCTAAAAGGTTCTGGTTCTGACCCGGCGACTGTGATAACGACGAAGATCCTGCTGGTAAATCGCCGATCGGGCGGCTGCGATGTCACGCTCTTCATCCAACCGGTCCAAATCATCTTGCCGTGCTGTCTCGTTGTCCGCTTCAATATAAGCCGTTACACGAGGTGAATCATGACGGATATCACTGGGGAGAACCGCCTCCGCTCCATAAACCATGAAGAACGGTGTATACCATGTTGATCTATTGGGTGTTGTATTGATGCTCCATAGCACAGATGGTAATTCTTCTACCCAACAAGCCGGCGTTCTCTACAAAGGAACCATGAGCCGGGGCTTGATGCCTCTTAGGATCTCTTGATTAGCTCTTTCTACTTGACCATTGGACTGTGGATGTGCCACTGATGAAACGTCGAGCCGGATGTGCTCCCGTTCGCAGAACTCCTTCATAGCACCTTTGGACAAATTGGTACCATTATCTGTGATAATACTGTGCGGAAAGCCAAACCGGAAAATCACCTTTTTGATGAACTGAACCGCCGTGGCCGCATCACACTTGCTAACAGGTTCTGCCTCCACCCACTTTGTAAACTTGTCTACCGCCACCAGGAGGTGGGTCTTCTTATCTTTGGACCTTTTGAAAGGCCCAACCATATCCAGCCCCCAAGTTGCAAACGGACAAGTAATTGGAATCATTCTCAATTCTTGAGCCGATACATGAGCACGCCTTGAAAACCTTTGGCAACCATCACATCATCTGACCAGATCCTCTGCATCAGCATGAGCAGTTAATCAATAAAAACCATGGCGAAACGCTTTAGCCACCACAGACTTTGAACCGGCATGGTGACCACAATCTCCTTCGTGGATCTCACGCAAAATTTCACGGCCTTCTTCAGGAGACACGCAGTGTTGAAAACCTCCTGATATACTGCAATGATGCAACTCGCCGTTGATGATAGCCATGGACTTGGATCGCCGGATTATCTGTCGGGCTAGAATCTCATCCTCTGGCAACTCACCCCGGTTCTTGTACGCCAGGTAAGGAAGCGTCCAATCTGGAATAACATGAAGAGCCGCCACCAATTGAGCCTCCGGATCAGGAATAGCCAAATCCTCTTCACCAGGGATCTTGACCGACGGGTTGTGCAGCACATCCAGAAAAACATTGGGTGGGATCGGTTTGCGCTGAGAGCCCAGCCGGCTTAAAGCGTCTGCCGCTTCATTTTTCCGCCGATCCACGTGGTCCACCTGATAGCCTTTGAAATAACCTGCGATAGTATCCACCTCACGACGATATGCTGCCATGAGTGGGTCCTTGGAGTCCCAAGTGCCAGACACTTGCTGAGCCACAAGGTCCGAGTCACCGAAGCACTTAACTCGACTTAGATTCATCTCCTTAGCCATCCAGAGACCATGGAGCAAGGCTTCATACTCAGCTGCATTGTTAGTACAAGGGAACATTAAACGGAGAACATAACAAAACTTATCACCTCGTGGGGAAGTTAATACGACTCCAGCCCCCGAGCCTTCCAACTGCCTGGATCTGTCAAAATGGATAGTCCAATACGTATGATCCGGCTTTTCTTCAGGTGCTTGCATTTCCGTCCAATCATTGATGAAATCAACAAGTGCTTGAGACTTAACCGTTGTCCGAGGCACATACTTCAAACCGTACGGCCCCAGCTCTATGGCCCACTTTGCAATCCGGCCAGTTGCTTCCCGGTTCTGGATGATATCTCCCAAAGGAGCAGAACTGACCATCGTAATTGAGTGCCCTTGGAAATATTGTTTAAGCTTCCGACTTGCCATAAAAACTCCATAACCCAGCTTCTGCCAATGCGGATACCTTTGCTTGGACTCAATGAGCACCTCGCTGATATAATAGACCGGACATTGAACCGGATGCTCCTTACCTGCCTCCTTTCGCTCCACCACAATAGCTACGCTGACCGCCCGAACATTAGCAGAAACATATAGCAGTAACGGCTCCTTGTCAATGGGAGCGGCGAGCACAGGCGGATTGGCCAATTGCCGCTTTAAGTCCTCAAATGCTTCATCAGCAGCAGAACACCAGACAAATTGATCCGTCTTTTTCAACATCTGATACAAAGGGATTGCCTTCTCACCCAGGCGACTGATAAACCGGCTTAGCACAGCAATCCGGCCTGCCAGGCGTTAAACATCGTTGATACATTTCGGTTTAGCCAGGGAGGTGATAGCCGTGATCTTCTCCGGATTAGCCTCAATTCCCCTGTTGGACACTAGAAAACCCAATAGCTTGCCCGCCGGTACACCAAAGACACTTGTCCGGATTAAGCATCATCTTGTATGTTCTCAGTTTATCAAAGGTTTCCTTCAAATCATCAATCAGAGTCTCCTTCTCCCTGGATTTAACCACGATATCATCCACGTAAGCATGTACATTACGGCCAATCTGCTTGTGAAGACAATTTTGTACACACCGTTGGTAAGTTACCTGGGCACTCTTGAGCCCGAAGGGCATAGACACCTAGCAGAAGGCTCCAAAGGGAGTTATAAATGTTGTCTTCTCCTGGTCCTTAACTGCCATTTTGATCTGATGATAGCCAGAACACGCATCCAAAAAACTTAAACGCTCACAACCCGCCGTAGCATCAATAATTTGATCAATACGGGGGAGGGCAAAAGGATCTGCTGGACAAGCTTTCTTAAGATCTGTGTAATCCACACACATGCACCAGGTGCCGTTTTTCTTGAGGACCAGCACCGGATTGGCAAGCCACTCAAGGTGAAAAACTTCAACAATAAAGCCAGCTGCTAAGAGCCTGGCTACCTCTTCTCCAATCACCTTGCGTCTTTCTTCGTTAAACCGATGGAGGAACTATTTCACCGGTTTATATTTAGGATCCACATTAAGTGTGTGCTCAGCGAGTTGCCTCGGTACACCTAGCATGTCGGAGGGCTTCCATGCAAAAATGTCCCGATTCTCACGGATGAACTCGATGAGCACGCTTTCCTATTTCGGATCCAAGTTGGCACTGATGCTGAACTGCTTGGACGAATCACCAGGTACGAAGTCAACAAGCTTAGTTTCTGCTGCCGATTTGAACTTCAGGGCCGGATCATGCTCCGTAGTTGGCTTCTTCAATGGAGTCATGTCCGCCGGATCAACATTGTCTTTATAGTACTTCAACTCCTCGGTGGCACAAACTGACTCTGCATAAGCCGCATCTCCTTCCTCGCATTCCAAAGCGATTTTGCGGCTTCCGTGAACTGTTATTGTCCCCTTGTGACCCAGCATCTTGAGCTGCAAATACACATAACAGGGCCGAGCCATAAACTTGGCGTAGGTCGGTCGCCCAAACAGGGCATGATATGGACTTTGGATTTTCACCACTTCAAACGTCAATGTCTCCGACCTGGAATCATGATCATCCCCAAAGGCCACTTCCAGAGCTATCTTACCAATGGGATATGCTGATCTGCCAGGCACTACACCGTGGAATACTGTATTAGACGGTTTGAGATTCTTATCTGTTAGTCCCATACGACAGAAGGTCTCATAGTACAGGATGTTAATGCTGCTCCCTCCATCCATGAGCACCTTGGTGAACTTATAACCTCCCACCTAAGGCGCCACCACCAGAGCCAACTGACCCGGATTATCGACCTGGGGTGGGTGATCCTCTCTGCTCCATATGATTGGCTGTTTAGACCAACGTAGATAATGGGGTATGGCCGGTTCAACAGAGTTGACTGCCCGCCTCTGAACCTTCCGGTCTCGCTTGTCCAAGCTAGTGGTGAAGACATGGTATTGCCCACTACTCAACTGCTTTGGGTTGCTCTGGTAACCTGACTGTTGCTGCTGTTGGTTGTAACCACCCTGGTTGTTCTGACTATTTTGACCATTATGTCCACCCGGATTACCATTAAATGCTGAACCGGAACTTCCTCCACCGTAACCCGGCCCGAATCCTGAGCCACCGCCAGATTCGTGATCATACCGGAAATTATTAGAATTCTTGAACTCCTGCATAATAAAGCAATCCTTCCAAAGGTGGTTTGTTGGTGCCTCCTTCGTCCCATGTCTTGGACAGGGCTGGCTTAGCAGATAGTTTAGGCGGTTTGGGTTAGGGTTGGGTGCTCCATTATGATTTTTCGGCCTACCCTTGCATCGCTGGCCATTGTCCTGTGCGTTGGTATTAGCCACAAAGTCCATGTTACCATCCGCTTTACGCTTGCCTCCTCCGCCATTGCCTACCCAGTGATGCTGCTGACCTTTGGAGCTGTTGTTCTTCTTCCCTTTCCCTGTCTTGTCATCATCAGATTCGGGATCCTTGGTACTATCAGAATCAGCATATTTCACCAAAGCGGCCATGAGGGTCCCCATGTCGGTGCAATGACGTTTCATCCGTCCCAATTTCAACTTCAGGGGCCCAAACCGGCAGTTGCCTTCTAGGGTTAATACTGCAGTGTCAGCGTTGATGCGGTCTGAGGAGTGCAACACTTGTGAAACCCGGCGCACCCAATGAGTCGTTGTTTCTCCTTCCTCCTGGACGCATGCAGCTAAGTCCACTATTGACATAGGCTGTTTACAGGTATCCTTGAAATTGCTGATAAACCGGGCTCGTAATTGGGCCCATGAACTGATAGAATTAGCTGGCAAGCTTTTTAACCAAGTACGGGCCGTTCCTTCAAGCATCATGGTGAAGTATTTCGCACACGCCGTGTCATCCACATCAAGCATCTCCATGGCCATCTCATAGCTCTCCACCCATGTCTCTGGAGGTTGATCCGCCGTGTAATTTGGTACCTTGCGCGGGCCTTTGAAATCCTTGGGCAGGTGCACGTTGCGTAAAGCGGGGATAAGGCAAGGCACCCCCAAAGAACTAGAAGTAACACCAGGTTCGATCAAGATGGTTGGACGAACCGGCGTGAGCTGCCGAGCCTGATGCTGTGCGGCTAACTCGGCCTCCCTGCGCGCTCGGGCCCGGTTCACCACTTCCTGAGCGTCATCAGCACCACCCGTCGGGTTGTTGCCACGGGGTGCTCCACGTCGTTCATTACTCGACACTGCTGGTTCATCCATATGTCTGCTATAGCTCCGGCTTGGACGGGGGGTCGAGTGGATCCGGTCGCGGCTGTACGAGTACGCTTCCTGTTGGGCCAAAGCTGTCCTCAGAAGTTCCTTGACCCGTCGCGTCTCTACTGCCTGCGGCGAGTCACCTTCAATTGGAATGGCCTCCAGCCGTGCAGCAGCGGCAACAAGATTGTCCATTGGGTTGGAGTAGTGACCCGGAGGTGTTAAAGCATCATGAGGTATAACGGTGTTTTGATGAGGCGGGTCCATCTGACGAGGCTGAACCGGTGCACCGGTCCCAGGGGCTTCTGCCCGGTTCCCCTCCAGCGGATTGCCGGCTCTTGGTCCTGGAGTGTTGAAAAGGTCTCTAGCCTCGAAAACCAGAGGTAAGCGGGATCGGTGCTTCCTCCTCATGACTTCATGCGACGCGCTCTGGTCCAACATAAGCCTGTAGGCCTGTGCGTCTAAAGCGGCCCGCTCTGCGGCCATCCTGGTGTCCTCAGCCGCCAGATCCGCCCTGGCCTGGGTGATCTGTTCCTTTACCTTTGCAATCTCCGTGTTGTGAACGTCCTGATCTGGCGGATTAACTTCCGCCATAAGCACAACCAACGCATCAAATAGTTCTGATAGAACCTGAGCCGGCGGGCGCACAGGGCCTCCTGCCCCGTCAGCTGTCGCCGCTGCTGAACTGGAGATCATTGCCGCAGCTGTCGAAGAATGAAGTGCTGCTTGTGTTCCGGCCATGAATATTCCAACCCGGTTGGGCAGATCAGAGGGGTCCGGAATACTATCGCCATCGAAACAGCTCCCAATCCGGCCATCTTGTAGCTGACGAAGATTCGTCACCGGAACAAATGACAGTCGCCCCGCGAAATTCCGATCCGTCCTCATAACTTCCTCCATGGATGACTCCCACGAAGGCACGCTTCATGGCCAGTTTAACCCGAGCGGATTGCGCACGCTGAGCCGTCTCGACGGAGTCGGTGTAGATGTCCGGCTCAGGGCCCGGTTCACCGATCTTGCCAATGAAAACGTGAATGCTACCAAAGGGGACCCGGTACCCGTACTCAATTGAGCCGGCCTCGGGGCCCCAGCCTGCGTCGTCGATGTAGAGCTTGCCGCGACGACTCTTAGTCATCCGGCCTACAGCGTAGCCCTCGAGTCCTTCAAAGCGGCCCTCCAAGAACCGGAAACCATCGTGCGATAGCCCCACGGTGGGCGCCAACTGTCGTGGTTTTGTCACGGCAGATGTCCTAGAGAAAGGACTTAGTCGTGGAGCCATCGCGACGGGTTAGCTTGAAGGGGTTAAAGCGGACACAAGGACGCAAGAGAGTTTATACTAGTTTGGCCCCTTTGATGAAGGTAAAAGCCTACGTCTAGTTGTGATGGAATTGATGGGGTTTCGATGACTAGGGAGCAACCAAGCTTCACCTATGTCTCGAGTTGTTATCTGTTGTCCTTGAACCGCCGCCAGGTCGTCCCCTTATATACACGGGTGACTCTCGTCGGCTTACGGAGTCTCAATACCGGCTCATAGATGTGTCTGGTTTGGTCTCTTCTTATTCCTAACTTACAATACAGGTTAACTACTAACGCCGGTTTACGGCTGCAGGCTTTGACCCGACCATGGGCCTTGAGCCCTCCTCTGTCTTCTTGGGCTTTAACTTACTTAACTACTGACGAAGTTAACCCGGCCCAGCTAGGACGGTTTACGCCCAGTAGTAATATCCCCAACATACAGTCCACTTCCGATGGATGTCGTTCATTGACCACGTTGACCAGGCCGCGCCGAGAGCACCAGGGCAGTGGACGACGGCGAGGCCTAGGAAGGGAACGAAATGGAGCCAGGGAATACTCGGCAGTTGTTTCCCATGCAGAGGAGTACGAGGGTTTACTGGTTCGTCTACCGTCGCCGGAGAATAACATCATGTGTGGGTGGGTAGAGGGATGGCTAGGCCAGCGATGGGAGTACGGTGGGGCCGTGAGGCCTGCGCGGCAGCATAGCCGGCCGCGGGAGGAGGGAGCAAGCAGTCCCACCGGCGCTTGTTTGAGCGTCTTGAGCATGAAGAGCAGAGATTGAAGAAGCATGACAGCCGTTGGATGGACATCCAACAGTCACTGCTCTCGTGTGTTGACTAAGTTGACAGGGTGTTGCGTGTGCATCAACCTTTTTTTTATGAAAGCATACGCGTCAACCTATAGTAGGCGCACAAGTCGGCCTCAAATCTTTGGAAAACAGCATACAACCCATTTGCCATTATTTCTAATAATGTACAGCCCATTTGCTAATTCTTAAGAATTTTTTTGGAGCCCATCTTCTTTTTGTTAGCATCACACCCCATATTGTGGGCACGGTTAAAAAGTATATGAAATTTTGCATATTTCGGTGCGGTCAACTGTTTTTAATCTAGAAATATCGGTTCACATTCAAACTATTTTGAAAAATAATTTATATAAATATAAAATCCAAATAATTGTCCACGCATAAAAATCAATGGAATTTAAGATCTTGTAATGAAAAAAATTGAAACTAATTCCCGGTTTGATGTGTTTTAAAAATGTACAGCCCATTTCTAGGCAACCCGAATGAAACTCTCCTCGTCTTGAAAGATTTGCAGCCCAGCAGGGCCGATAAAGCAAGTAGGCCTTGTTTGGGTATTTCTTTAAAAATAGAACTGGGCTAGCCATTTTCAGCAAGAAAAAAACACAACTGGGCTCATGATGTGGTAAACATAAATAAAACCCTGGCTAGATGGGCCACAGCCCCCGCACAGCCCCGTTGTTACCTTGATCCGTCGCTAAAACTAGTATAAATAACAACTGCTTGTTCCTCAAAAAAACTGCGCGACTTGCTGGGTCCCTGGTGTCAGCCGCTCGTAGTGTAATTCTCTCGTTTATTGACTACGTTGACAATGGCGTGAGCCTCAGATGTCCAACCATTAGGAGGAACCATATTTTTGGGCTTGTACTATAGAGGCACTTGCTTGCATACTGCCATGACGCTGGTGGGTCCCTACTGTCATCCTCTCCACGTACAGTCATCTCCTTGTTCCTCTCGGTTGTTGACGACGTTGACAACGCAAGAGGGCGGCGCACCGCGCACGGCGAGGGAACCAAGGCCGCAAGGCGGAGGACGACAGCGAGGCCTCGGACAGAACGAACAAGAGCCGTTGAAGATGCGCCAGTCCAGTCACAGGCGGAGGGGAGTATGAGGGTTGGCTGGTTTGGGCGCGGGTGCGTGTTGGGGCTGACATCGCTGGAGAATAACAGGACATGTGGGGGAATAGAGGGAGGGACTGGACAACGTTGGAGGGTACGTACGATAGGGCGGCGGAGGCGCAGCCAGCCATGGGAGGTGGGAGCAGGCGGAGCCGACGGGGTGGTTTGGTTTGGGCGATTGGAGGAAGAAGAATACAAGAGATAGAAGATACACGACAGATGTTGGATGTCAATCCAACGGCTGGTAGGCAGAATCGTTTGTTGATTGGCTAGTAAGTCGACACCACCTTGGATAGGCTATTTCCTCGCGGGTCCCAAATGTCAGAATCCAAATCTGTCACGGTCATGCAGCCTTTCCTATGACAATTTACAACCCATTTGATGTGCTAGTTCAAAATAAGTTTGTGGGTGCTGGTGGGGGCTAATCACTTGGCTTCTGTAATGCACAGTGAGCTCAAGCAGCCGGCGAGAGTGATGTTATTTCCCTTGGTTTGGATTTGTTACAATATTTCACTCTAAATTAAACGAATGGCAAGCCATTTGCCTTGTTTCAAAGAAAATATGACAGTCACAGCCGAGTTGAAAAGGGCAGGAACATCTGACTCCAACTTACAAACTGTAAAAAAGCACGAGGGTTAATTGTTCATCAGGTTTACAAATAAACCAGATTGAAAAGGGCAACAACATCTAACTCCAGCACTATTTTCGGCAGTCACAGTCAAATGGATCAGTCAGGTCCATAGAATGAATATCCTGGGTCGTAAAATTTACTGGATTATGACCACAATATGTTGTAAATAGAAGCCCGGCACATTCAGAAGCTCTTTTGCCCACCTGAAACTCCTTTTTTTTTGCTCTTCGACATACCCATCCGTCAAAACCATGCTGCTGATAAACTTAAGCCTGATGGACAATAGTAACCTCGCATTCAGCGGGAAGAATGTGACAAATCTTGTGTTTGCACGGTTGGCTACATATCATTCTAGCGTTATTGTCTTCAATCAAATCTCATGAGAAGTGAGAAAATCCCGATGTTTAGGAATCCACCGATTTGTTATAACTTTCTTACGCCGTCCTATTGCCTAAATAGACATGAAGATTGAAAACAGTTAAGGTCTAAAAGAAGAGTGTCGAAAGAGCAACAGCTAAACTGTTAATTCTAGTACACTATATGCGGGCTTCCAATGTGCATGAAATTATCACCTTTATATACAACTTCTCCATACATGGAAAGCATTGCAGCAAGCCAATAATCTTGTTCAAATCAAAACTATTCATTTGGATATATAAGATCTTGATAGAATCCAGCACCATTGATAGGCCATCCATGGAGAAACTCTTCATTGAGCATAGAACATAATATTAGTACAAAATGTGTACTCCAAGATGATATATAAATTATGCGCAGAAATTTAAAATGCAGCTTATGGTTACAAGTGTAGATGATAATATAAAGTACCTGAAGAACTGTGGAGCCAAACACCATATGGAAATGAGCACAGAGATCATGTATTACACCCAAGGTCTCCAATTTAGGCGTAGAGAGGACGGTTATTTGCAAAGGTGAATAACTAGAATCAAGGATCAACCTTTGAAGTGAAGGGGCATCTTGAATGATGAGCTGCCTTCCGTCAAAAGAAATTCCAATTCTTACAAGGTTAGGCGACTTTATTTGGAGACAACCGATTCTAACTGTGAAAACAAGCACCAAGGACTCCAGCGTAGGGCAACTGGAGTGGATGATGCTGTGCAATGAGGCCTCCGATATACGAACCCGCCCAAGTGAAAGTTTCTTGAGAAATGGGAGTCGAAGGTTTAGTACCAGATTGTCTGGTAGGTAGCACTGCACAAAGGTGGCAGTGTGGAGAGAGGACGAAAACCCCGAGATGGACATCGGTGCTGAGGGCAAAAGTTCATGCCGTTCGGTATGTGGTATGTGATTTCCAAGGGAATAGTAGAACTCAAGCAGCTGTAGTTCTGTGAATTTAGGGGATTCCAGCCAGGCGTCCACCGTGCAGGGCATGGTATGCTTGCTCAGGTAGCATGACGGGATGCAGAGGCTTTGAACGGAGCCCTAGTGGGAGGAGATGATGGCTCTGGGGATTTCAAAATCATTGAAGAGAGATAGTTGATGACAGTCGAGATTAAGGGGAACGGCGCACCATAGAGGGCGCCACCGAATTGAGAGGACTTGGGTGCGGCAGCAATCCTTGGTGGGGAGAAGCGAGATGATCTCCCCAAGGATGGCGTCCGGGAGATCACTGATGTGGTCCACCCGAGATTCTACGGTGGGGGCGGGGTCGCCGCTTCTCCCCGCGCTGCCGGGTGCGGGATCTACAACAGGCGTCGCCGCTGGTGGGAGCCTCATCTTCTTGGCGCTGGGGTCAGCCGACTCCATTTTCCTCAAGGGTGTCGCGTCGCGCTCATGGATTTGAGCAGAGTAATGAATGACGAGCCTAGTTGTAGTGCGAGCGAAGAAGAAGGGGAGTTGGGGGTTTTCTGTAGAAGTGAGGAAGAAGGGGAGCTGGGGTTTTCTGTAGGAGTGAGGTGAGGAATTTGGGGGTACGAGTGGAGCGAGCTGACATGAGGTGGGTGAGACTGAGGAGGAAGAAGAGCACCCAGGTTTTTGAATTGATTTTACTATTTACTAGTGTGGATGGGCTGGTTTGTCTTGGGACCCGAGAAACAATTACTACTAGTACAGTGGAGACACTCTACAGCTACCCAGAAAAACAATTACTACTAGTACAGTGGAGACACTCTACCGCTTCTGGCTCCTCCTAGGTCATTGAAACGTCTCCCTCTACTAAATGTCATTATACTTTTGTTCATCGACATGCGGGCCATGCAGCGCGCGGGCCCAAATGCCATCCACCAAATTAGAAGGCAGTATGCAGGCGGAGAGTCACCCCGGTCGCAGCGCGGCAGTAATGGGCCGTCGTATCACAAAACCCCACCTCCCTGCAGTCTAAGTTTGACGGACGAAGCAACCATCATTTCACTCTTCGCTGAATCCCCTTCTCCCTCACCGTCTTCAAGAAAGGCAACACTTGCATCTGCCACTGTTCTTCTGTCCGAACGAAGGGAAGGTAAGCGGATCCGTGATGTTGGTATATTTTCGTTCAGAGGAAAAAATGAACTTTTGCAAAGCAGTAAACGATCCTCACTCTCTTTTTTGTTTCATTGTCATTGCGATTGTGTTTTCCTTTCAGTGGAATCCTAGTATTCGTCAATTTCATGATGGACCAAGGAGAACCAGGCAAAGATCTGCCGATATTGGAGCAGACGCGGGAGGCTGATCCCCACGAGACAGAGAGCTCCAAGAAGATGGAGGCAACCACCGAGGCGACCCCGGATACTGAGATGGTCAACGCCCCGTTTGAGGTTACAACCCCCGTGGCACTGCA
>NC_041382.1:212133532-212186826 GCF_002162155.2 Triticum dicoccoides | reverse complement strand
TGAGCTGTCCAAGGTGATTTCCTTCTTTGTCGATCTCGATTGTGGTTTTTCATCTAACTATGTGGTGATTTTTTTTAGAAAAGGAAGTATGTGGTGATTAATAATGCAAAATTTTATTAGCTTCGATGCCATGGTATACGTAGTGGTTTAAATAACTTGTGTTTCTTATACTGAAAAGTAATTCAGAATTTATTTCTATTTTAATTAGATCCTTGATGCAGACAAGGATTGTGTGGTTGTACATGTCACTCGCTATGAGGCGGACGACCGAATATACGCACTGGGAAAACAGAGTTCTTAGGTTGTTGGATCCTGGAAGCCATTTGTGGTTATACCAATGAAGAGTTGTATTCCAGCCTCACTGTTGTCAGGCGTGTTGTCCAGGGTGTACTGAAGCACAAGAAGTTCAAAGCTACTCCTTCGTTTGTGAGGAATACTGTTCTTGTCAAGCTTATGCAGGAAGATGACATGGCATGCCTCCACAAACAAGTTTATCAGTGGCAAGGCCACAAGGTTGTCTTCATGAAGGTTCACAGGATTGAGCTACTGCGGGACGTCCTCGATGATGTTCATGGCAAGGTCCGTCTTGTGTCCAGCCCAAATTAGATCGAGGCATGAAATAGTTGCCCCAGCTAGTGTTTAATTGTAGTTTGGATTGTGTCTAATTATCCGAACCATGCCTGTTATCGACCCCTCTGGGGCTAGTACTCTGTTTGAATCCGTCTATGGGAACTGCTGCTACTTTTGTGTGTCCGTGAATCATGTGAGAACCATCGTAATTGTTGCCAAAACAGATGCATCCTCACTAGTTTTTCCATGAATATGGCATGGTAAGACATAAGTTGTCACGGTTTATCATACGAGCAGTGTGTGTTTTGATGAAATAGAGCACTCGTTCGAGAACCGTGCGCCGACGTATACATAAGTACTTGTAAACACTGTTGGTGCTACCCCATATGTAAGAAGTTGTGCAAAACACGGCACATTGGCTCAGCTCGCTTCAACACTAGGCTATCGACCAGCTAACAATCAACAATCTGCTGTCTGGCATATAAGCAACTATGTATCTTCTTACAGTGGTTCATGCAGTTAATTGAGGCCACAATGTAATAAATTCCAAACGTTCACACGCTAGTCCAGCGCTCATGTGGAACACTCACATTAAACTCATCTTCATAAAAAACATGAAAAGCATAAGTTAAGCAATTTTATACATCTCAATGATTCAGAACATAACAAACATATACTAGTTCATAGCAAAAGACAAAGTTGTGAGAAGGTTTACAAATCAGGAAAAACAAGCAAGGCTTCTCTCTGGGCAAAGGGCCTCCCGGCAGGCTTAAATTTCCTGGAGTTCACTCTGGTTTTTTCTTGTTGCCACCATTCAGGGTTAGGTTCTCTCATTCCAGAATAAGCAATTATAATTGTGGTATCAGCTGGAATGCTGAACTAAACCATGCAGTGTACTAACCAGCTGAAATGCTTGTGCATTCCACTAAATTTAAGCACCGGTATTTGTAGAAATAAGCAGACCACAATGCCTCTTGTCCGCACACCTGTCCAAAAAACCGCCATGCAGCCGTGCCAGCTAGTCCTTGGTCCATGGATGAACTGGTAGAAAGTGCATTCCAGACTAGGATGCAGTTGTTTTCGCTCGTCCCTGCACTGCAATTAGGAAGTAAAACGTATGAATCAGCTTCTTTTAGATTGCGTTGGTCATTCTACCTTAGTTACTCCCAATGTAGGGATACCTTGAAGACGGGAGGTTAGACGACGGCAGCGAGGGATAGCCATCTCATTTTGCGCAGTTGTACTAAAACTGAGGTGTGTGCTTTTTATTGCGCGGATAGAAACGATACGGAGACAGACATCCCGAAACGATATGGAGACATACATCCCTATTTGCGCAAATAAGATATACGATTATTTAAACAGTGACAGATATTACTACTTTCCCCCGTTTCCTCTTAGAACCAAGTCCTAGATTCATGCTACAGTTTTCCCACTTTCTTCCCTGTTTGAACCAATGCTTTGTGTCGACTGTATGAAATAGCTTTACTTCTAATCTACTACTACTATAATGCGGCAGTTTTGAAATTGGATTTACCACTCCATCTTCAGTTCTCCCGCCCAAACAAGCATTGGCTCAAAATCCACCGTTCATTTCCCCTCTCATGCATATCACTGCCGTCCATCAAATAAAGGATGACATGATCTGGCGGCTAAGAGCTGCCGGATTCGCTCCTGCTCCTTGTGCACATGGCCGACTCTGCTCTCCAAGTAAACAAATAAAGAAGTCCCCGTTGAATCTGGATTGCACCTACTAAAGTTGAGAAATTTCTAGAAACTGCTGCCACCTCCTCACATGCAAGTACGACAAGTTGGCAAATAGCTAGCACATTTTGGTTCCCCATTGTCACCTGGGAAATAAACACTCTACTACTAACTTATTTTTTTTAGATTACTGTAAAAATGGATTTTTTAGATGCCGCTATACTGCAAAGTTTACACTGTTCACATAACATAACATTGCATGGCTGATGCTAGCTAAAGTTTTATTCTGCTTCATCGAGAAATGTAATATTTTTATTATTCGCAGAAAAAGTGTAATATTTTATTTCAGTCATACATAAGCTATACCTCAAGCTAATACAGGACATGAGTGTCTGTCAGACCTAAATGACTTATTTAGTTGCACAAAATAGTCCATAAACATGCATGTAAACCATCAAACAACTCTGGAACTATACATCAGTGGTACCCAGGAAACATCATCTAATAAAACTACAACTTTTATCTTGTAATCAAATTCTTACTTGGAACTCAGTTTGATTTGTGCAAGTGATTTTCTTCTTATTTCAGAATAGTCCTTAGATCATGCAAAAAAACACTATGATATCTACTCGAGATACGAGTACCCATTTCTCTCTCTAAAAAGAAGGTATATGAGTATCTATCATACAGAACATACGTGCAAAGCACATGCCTTAGTAGAAGTCTAGGTGGCTTTGGAACAGCGGACGGAAGTAGAAAAGGATCCACACGAAGTGAGCTAGGGCAGTAGAGCATGGCAGGTTTCGAAGGAATATATACCTGAGGGTCGTCGGCATGTCGCAAAGAAGGCGTCGGGAGGCCACATCTTGGCCACAATACCGCAGGGAGGAAAAAGGGGTCGGAGGCCCTCCCGAGCCAGCGCTCTCTCAGAGAGAACGGCACGGCCTCCGATCGGGACGCGCGGGTAGCCGTTGGTCTCCTCCCTCGCCGCCGACGACAGCGTGAACGATGCACCTACACCCCTGTCCCGGTCGAGGTTGTCCGGCCGGATTTGTGACCAGCCGTGGGCTGAGAGAGAGTGTGGACACCTATGTGTTGCTTAGATCTGGAGAGCATGAGAGAGTGAACGAGAGGAACCCTAGTAAAGCAAGCGCTAAGGCTCCTGCTTTTATATATAGTGGAGTGATTTTGTTGTACCAGCTTCAAAAAATGCGCTCCTATGTGTACCCGCGAGTGGGTGTGAGAGAACTAGTGCGTGCATGCACCGCTTCTCTTCATGAGAGTACAATATACTATGCCCAAAGGACGTTCCCCGCAAGAGTAATAGTACAAGTGTGTGACGTGTGAGCTAAAATAAAATGTGCGCGTCGTCTTTTGTTTTTTAGAAGTTCTGAGGGTAGGGTGTGAAGAGCACATATGTGCGTGACGTCTACCTGCAGATAGACGGTGGGTGCGACGTGCGAGTCTGCGAGAGGACTCAGGAGAGTCGTGAGTTGTGAGGGTGCGTGTGAGTGAGAGAGAGGGGGCACGTATCAATGCAATGCATGTGTCCGTAAATCATTATCTGACAAACATTCGCCACAAGCCTTTTCCTAACGAACGCCGTAAGGACCGTTAGATCGGCATCCGATAGTGTCAGTTTTTTTCCATTGAGTCTAGGCTAATGTTTTTTCCTCCAAAACGTGAAGGATTGATTCCTATCCTATATAGGAAGAATAGGAATCCATTCCTACAAACTAAAGGGCTTCAAAGGAATTTTTCCTTTGCAAATCCTATCCTATAGAATTCCTACAAAAATCCTACAAACCAAAGGAGGCCTAATGCTTCTGCTACCAAATATTGAACGAAGCGCCAAATAGGCCTCTGGTCACCCGAAACCGCGCGAGACTAATGTTTTGGTGGTAGGAAATTACTGTCCTGACTCTGGCCCGTGTAGCCTATTGGCCCAATGTCCAAAGGTCTAAACCGGGGTAGGTTTCTAACTTCACCAAGACACCAGAGAAGCATTCATATGCCGTGGGCGCCTACCCATGAGCCCGGCCGAAATCTATCCCGCCCACATTTGGGACACCTGACATGACTGTCCTACCCCCAACCCGCAATATGTTTGAAATTTTAGATGGGGGGAAAGTTTGTAACTTTCCCCAAATTTCAAACAAGCGCGTCTCAAACCGAAACATTGTTCCCCCTTAGTTCCTCGCCTCCCTTAGTTTCCCCATTCATACTCTGTGGGCGCAAAAATGCCCTCTCCACCAGCCGCGAAACCCCAGCCTCCTCCGTCCTCCACCCCATAGTGGCCAATCCACCGCCTCCCTCCTCCATCACGCCGGAGCCGATACCCCGACGTCGTCGTCCAACACAACCGCAACCGCAACGCCCTCAAGGACTTAGCAGCTGAAGCCGGGGCAGAGCTTCCTCCATGACGCCGACGCCGATGTGCGCCGTACCAGAACCACTCCGACCATGCTGTCATGCGCCTCACTGCTGCGGCTCCACTGTCGCAACTGTCCACCGCACCAGAGCTGTTCCCGCTACGTCGTCGTTCGCTGCCTCGGATCTGCTTCCCCGCCGCCAACAGACGGCCACCGCACTACACTCAACAACTTGGCCATGGGTTCATCCAAGGCTGCACCGTCCTCCACAACTTCTAGTTTCCGGCGAAGAGCAAGAAGATTGTCGGAAAAACAGAAGGAGGACACAGCACTGCCAGCAGAAAGAGGTACTCCTCTTCCCTTATTCATGCAAATCTTACGTCTCCGCACACACCGTATTCATCCCACAAAAGAAACTAGTTGAGTGCTTCTTACTGCATCTTCTTCGTGATACTAAATGCACAAGGTTTCTTCCCTTTTACTATTTCACCTTTGCTAGAGGTCAGTAGCCCACCTGGATTTCAATTCAGGGTCAGTCGAACCGCAATTAAAAGAAGCAGCACCCGCTTAGGCGCGCGGAGCACCTAGTCCGCCTGTTCCCCGGGGAAGCGGCGCATCGGTGTCTATCATAGGGGTGTGGGGCGCAGGAGCTGCTTGCGCCCGATCTGGAGGTCGGCGGGGCTTGAATGGATGGCCGGGGGGCGGTGCCAAGCACGGCGTTGCGGTGAGGTCGAGGGGAGGGCGCAGGCAGGGGAGGAATACTGGGTCGGTGGTCGCTGGCATTTCGAGGAAGATCGTCAACACTGACTCGCTGGAGGTAGATGAAGGCGATCTGCCCGTTCTTTGTACATCAGACGGTGCAGAAAGAATGGACTAACCTATTTGCTTTTAGTCGACTGTTATTTTCATAGAATCCTGTAGTAATTTAGTGTGCCATGCATGTTGTAGAGCTATCATATGTCTCCCGTCATTTATTTCTCACCGACCTGCTATCTGCTACCTTTACACTGTACTAATTGTGCACACACTTCACCCATACTCACACTATTGTTTTTTATGCATGGGTATTTCAGACTCTGACGCAGTGTTGATGAATGCAGAAAAGAAAAGACAGAAGTCGCTCCAGTGTAATTCGAAGATAAGCACTAAGCATTACAGCACTCTAACGGGTGCAGTGTCAGCAGTTGGAGACAGTAAACTTAGCTCTGTAGTTGATGATCTCAATTGCCACACACAACCATCCCAGGTGCTTGCTTTAACTTCGCGCTGTCAAATGTGGTTGTATGTTGCATATGGTGTCTAGCTTGTATTGCTTCCAATTTGGTTAAATTGCATCTGCTTACTTTACACATTATACCTTTGATAATGACATGCCTTCCTATTTTTGATACATACTACATATGTCTATTAACCATGTTCGTACATCAAACTAATGCTCTTGTGTATCCCTCGTCAATCACTTATGATGAGACAGTCACCCGGGTGGGTTTCTGTGAGACGCCATACTCATTTAAAGAGTGCAATGTCATCCTCCCCACATGATTCTCAAGAAACAGCAAGGCTAAATGAAGATAGTCAATGTAGCTCTCTAGTTGATCACCGCAATTCCCCCACACCACCATCGTAGGTGCTTTCTCTTACTTGGCAATGTGATATGTAGTGTTCGTCTTACATGAAAGTAGTGTTCGTCAGTATCATGCATCAACGAGTTCTAAAGAGCAAATTTTATTCCTTTTTCTTGTGGGTTTGACTTGACAAGGAAAAATCAAGAAAGAGGAAGGAAAAGAGTAAGGAAGGCGATGATGGTGGTCCTCTACAGCAACGTAAATGGAGCATCTGTACCGATTCTCCTTGTACTGATAGTGCATTACAAGGTCCAAGTCTCCGCTCCCCTACTCCACCATCCAAGGTGCTTGCTCTAACTTGGCAGTGTGATATCTGGTTGCATGTTGCATATGGTGTCTAGCTCGTATTGCTCCTAATTAGTGTAAACTGCATCTGCTTAGCTTACACATGATACATGTGAATATGACACGCTTTTATGTTTTTGGTACATACTATATCTTATGATAAGGCACTTTTCTTGTGTATCCCTCAGCAATGCTCCTAATTTGTTAAATTGCATCTCCTTAGCTTACACATTATACATGTGAATATGACACACCTTCCTATTTTTGGTACATACTACATCTGCCTATCACACCATGTTCTTACATCAAACTACTGTTCTTGTGTATCCTGCGTCTATCGCTTATGATGAGACAGTCACGCGCGTGGGTTAATATGAGACGCAATACTCTTATAAAGAATGCAATTTCATCCTCTCCACATGATTATCAAGAAACAACAAGCCTAAATGAAGATATTGAACATAGCTCTGTACCTGAAGACCGCACTTCCCCTACACCACCATCATAGGTGCTTGCTCTAACTTCGCAGTGTGATATGTGGTTGCATGTTGCATACGGTGTCTAGCTTGTAATGCTTCTAATTAGGGTAAATTGCATCTGCTTAGTTTACACACTATACCTGTGAATATGACATGCCTTCCTATTTTTGGTACACACTACATCTATGTGTTGACCTTGTTCTTACATGAAACTACCTCTCTTCTATATCCTGCATCAATCACTTACGATGAGTCACATTTATTCGTTGCATATTGCATATTATTTCTAGCCTGTTGCCATGTATTGCTTCTAATTTGGTCAAATACATTTGTTAGGGCACCCTTTTAATTTGGCAGAGTGATATTGGTTTCATCTTTCATATGGTTTCTAGCTTGCATCGATTCTAACAAGTTCAAGCACCTTGTGCTTAGTTTACACTTTATACATCATACATGTCAATATGTCACGCCGTCCTATTTTTCATATATATTCCATCCTCCTATCATGCGGCTTCCTTACATGAAAGTAGTGTTCGTTAGTATCATGCATCAATGAGTTCTGAAGAGAAAATTTTATTCTTTTTTCTTGTGGGTTTGACTTGACAAGGCAAAATCAAGAAAGAGGAAGGAAAAGAGTAAGGAAGGTGATGATGGTGGTCCTCTGCAGCAACGTAAAAGGAGCATCTGTATCGATTCTCCTTGTCTGATAGTGCATTACAAGGTCCAAGTCTCCGCTCCCCTACTCCACCATCCAAGGTGCTTGCTCTAACTTGGCAGTGTGATATCTGGTTGCATGTTGAATATGGTGTCTAGCTCGTATTGCTCCTAATTAGTGTAAACTGCATCTGCTTAGCTTACACATGATACATGTGAATATGACACGCTTTCCTATTTTTGGTACATACTATATCTGTCTATCACACCATGTACTTACATGAAACTACTCTTCTTGTGTATCCTGCATCAGTCACTTATGATGGGACACCTTTAAGTTGGCAGTGTGATATTGGTTTGTGTCTTGAATATTATTTCTAGCATGTATTGCTTCTAGTTTGATGAACGCCACCTATGACGAGACAATTTTAACTTGGCAGAGTGATATTGATTGCACCTTCCATATGGTGTCTTGTAGTGTTTCTAATTTATTGAAGTGCCTTCTGCTTAGTTACCACATCATAGGTGTGAATATGTCAAGCCGTCCATTTTTTCGTACATATTCCATCCTTGTATCATGACTTTGCCTTCCATCAGAGTAGTGTTCGTCAGTATCATGCATGAATGAGTTCTGAAGAGCGAATGATATTCCTTTTTCTTGTCGGTATGACCTCACAATGCAAAATCAATAAAGCTGAAGGAAATTGGCAGGCATTGGATGATGGTGGTCCTTCCGAGCAACAGAAACGGAGGTTCTCTACAGATTCTAATCCGCCATCCTCCCAACAAGATTCGCAAGACAACGCAAGGCTAGACAGTCAACGAAGCTGTGTAGATGATGAGCACATCTCCCCTACTCCACCATCACAGGTGCTTGCTCTAACTTGGCACTATTATATGTGGTTGCATGTTGCGTATGATGTCTAGCTTGTATTGCTTCTAACTTTGTTGAATTGCATCTGCTTACTTTACACATAATGCCTGTGAATATGACATGTGTTCCTATTTCTACATCAGACTACTATTCTTGCATATCCCGCATCAGTCACTTATGATAAGGCACCTTTAAGTCGCCATTGTGATATTGGTTGTGTCTTGCATATGATTTCTAGCATGTACTGCTTCTAATTTGTTGAAACGCCATACAGTTTGAACTTGGCAGAGTGATATTGGTTGCATCTTTCATATGGTGTCTAGCTTGCAGTGCTTCTAATTTGTTGAAATGCCTTCTGCTTAGTTACCACATCATAGGTGTGAATATGTCACACCATCCTGTTTTTCATACATATTCCATCCTCGCATCATGTGTTTGCCTTTCATCCGAGTAGTGTTCGTCAGTATCATGCATGAATGAGTTCTGAAGAGCAAATTTTATTCCTTTTTCTTATCGGTTTGACTTCACAATGCAAAATCATTGTAGCTGAAGGAAATTAGTCTGGTAGTGGATGATGGTGGTCCTTTGGAGCACCTCAAACAGGGGGTCTCTACAGATTCTACTCCGCCATCCTCCCAACAAGATTCGCAAGACAACACAAGGCTGGACAGTCAACGTAGTTGTGTAGATGATGAGCACATCTCCCCTACTCCACCATCACAGGTGCTTGCTCTAACTTGACACTATTGTATGTGGTTGCATGTTGCGTATGATGTCTAGCTTGTATTGCTTCTAACTTGAATTGCATCTGCTTACTTTACACATAATGCTTGTGAATATGACACGTGTTCCTATTTCTAGAACATACGTGTACATGATGAGCACATCTCCCCTACTCCACCATTACAGCTGCTTGCTCTTACTTGGAACTGTTATACGTGGTTGCGTTTTCCGTATGATGTCTAGTTTGTATTGCTTCTGATTATGTTGAATTGCATCTGCATAGCTTACAACTTATACCTGCAACGATCACTTATCCATAAGACACATTAAACTTGGGACTGTGATGTAGGTTGCATCTTGCATTGTCTTCTAGTTTGTACTACTTCTAATTTCTTGAAATGGCTCTTACGACGAGACACTTTTTACCTGATAGAGTGATATTGGTTGCATGTTCATATGGTGCCTAGCTTTCATTTCTTCTAATTTTATTGAAATGCCTTCCGCTTACTGTTTTTTCATACATATTCCATCCTCCTATCGTACGTGTGAATATGAAACGCTGCCTTTTTTGTATATATTCCATCCTCCTATCATGTGCTTGCCTTACATCAAAGTAGTGTTCATCTGTATCATGCATCAACCAGTTATGTAGAGCTAATTTTATTCATCTTCTTGTGCTTTTGACTTCATAAGGCAATATCAGAAACTAGGAAGGAAAAGAGTAAGTTAGGGGATGTTGGTGGTCCTCTGCACCGACGCAAACAGAGACTCTCTAGATTTGCCACTGCTACTGCTAATGAAGTTGAAGTCCCAAGTCTACATGATGAGTTCATCTCTCGTACTCCACCATCACAGGTGCTTGATCTAAGTTGACAGTGTGATAATTGGTTTCATGTTGCATATGTTGTCTAGCCTGTATTTCTTCTATTTTGATTAAATTGCACCTGCTGAGTTTATACGTTATACATGTGCATATGGCATGGCTTTCTGTGTCTAGAATACACTGCATCTATCTATCATACCATGTTCTTACATCAAAGTACTATTGTTGTGTATCCTGCATCAGTCACTCATGATTGGATGCTTTTAACATGGCAGTTTGATAGTGGTTGCATCTTGCATTGATTTCTACGTTGTACTGCTTCTAATTTTTCGAATTGCCACTTATGACAAGACACTTTTAACTTGGCAAAGTAATATTGGTTGCATCTTTCATATGGTGTCTAGCTTGCATTACTTCTATTTTCTTGAAAATCCTTCTGCTTAGTTTACACATCGTAGTTGTGAATATGTCATGTCGTCCTGTTTTTCTTACATATTCCATCCTCATACGGTTGTCTTACATCAAAGTATTGCTTGTCTGTATCATGCATCAATGAGTTCTGAAGAGTGATTTTATTCTTTTGTGTTGTGGGTACAGCTTGACATGGCAAAGTCAAAAAAGAGCAAGGAAAATAATATAGTAGGGAGTGTTGTTACTCGTCGGGTGAAACGGAAAAGGTTCTGCCGTCGAGATTCTGCTGGTACTTATAGTGCAGTAGAAGGTCCAAGTCCACCGGCTAAATCTACAAACACAGTATCACCTGCTCCACCAGCTGCAGCATCCACTTCAATTGTACCAGCATCTCAACCAGTTACTCGTTCATTTGCTCCAGAACTGGCCAGTTCCCAAGCTGCCTTCACACCTAACACTACTTCTGAAGCACTGCTGACACAACAGGACTTGGCAAGATCATATGAACCTCATGAGCATCAACACCAAGACGGTACCTGACCAAGTCAAGTTGCAGTTGCATGCTCCTTTATATGTACTCTCATAGTTTGATGTACACTAACACTTTCCATATTCGGTGTTGAACTAGCACCACGGTGCAAGCGGAAACAGACATCAGGGATAATGCTTGACAGATTAACAAAATCTAAAGGAGGAAGAATGGAGATCCATTTTGTGGCAGGTTTAAAAAGGCCACGTGATGCTACAGAGTCAGCCAAGTTAGTATCAGAGGCAGCCATTGCCGTTAGGTGTCATGCACGTATCCTAATAAAACTCACATTCTTTTTTCAATAGATGAGGTTCAAGTTGGATCCGAAAGATGATGCAACTAGACAAGCATGCACTCATGTTTTTCAGTCTGCTCTGCGATAGTATCGGTACCACCTTAGAAAATCTCACTTTGAAGGCAAGGCTAACAATGAAATCGCCCAAACATCTCCAGTGGAATATATTACAGATGAAGACTAGACAGCCCTCGTTAAACACTAGTCTAATCCAAAGTATCAGGTAGGCTATATGTATTTGATCAGACCACATATTGAACTTGTATTTATGTATGTGCCTTACAAGTGTATCTTCTTCTAGGCTAACTATTTGAAGAACAAAACCAACCGTTCTAAAGTGAAATTCCAATAGACCACAGGATCTCGTAGCTATATTGCACACTGCGAGGCTCTTGTAAATAGCTGCTACTTCCTTCTTCTTTTTGTGCCATATTATCGTATCTATATTGACATGTTCCAAATACAGAGGAAATCCCGTGCGGACGAAAAAGAACCTGAACCAAATGCGGTGTAAATCTTCAAGGATTACCACACCAGCAAGATGAAGGGCATGAGCACACCACCAGTTCAAGCCGTTGTTGTAAGTCCTTACTCCTCCTACCTTGAACTGATTGGTACTGTGATGTGTTCATTTAACTACTTGGTTTGCAGCCAATGTCAGTTACTCTGTTCACTTTTATTCGCAGTTTTCTTAATGTATCATTTCACCTTACATGGTTTAAAAGAGATGAAGGATATTCTTTTGGTCTTGATCTGTAATCTAGTTGTTATGTTCACGTGCGCACACAATGATAAAATAGCCTGTTTGTTTTATATCTGTTTGCCCATGATATGAATGATGCCATACTATGTTCATCCTACTTTAAACCATGTCTCTTTATCCTTAGATGTCAATGAATGTGAGGAAATAGACAATACAGTAGGCACACTACATGGACATATGTTCTGAAAGTGATTTTATTATGTAGTTGGCACCAAAATAAGTTATGTATAAACGTTTAACCTACTTTGTTTGTTTTTGTCTCATTAGTAACTTATCTGGTACACTAATCTACAATTTCAAACTTTCAGGAAGCTATGGAACAAATGATTGAACAGCCACAACCACCTGAAGGTGACGAGGCTACTACAGGAACAATGTCACCTCTTGCTGCAGTGTGTCAGTATCTCTCCACTAACAGTGCAAAAAGCACCTTCCCGCGTAATTCTGGGTTGGTTGTCAAGGTAACCTCGTCCAAATCGCCTATTGAACAAAATCTTCCTGCTAAACGGAGTGATATATCTGTGCTCCGGACACAAGTCCAATCCCTAATGGACGTTGTTTCGGAAACAAGAATAGTGGTTAAGAAATGTCGTCAAGATATGAATGGTTTTGAAACCAGACTATCAGACATTCGCTTCGTTGTTCAAGAGCAATGGTGGAAAAAAGGTGGAGATCATGCTGCTCCATCAGATTCTACAGCCTGAAACATTAGCACTCAGGTCAAATGATCTATGCTTCTATACATCTTATGGTGCTTTTATCTGGAAGGACTGTAAACTTTATGCCAACAGGCCTTTTATTGTATGGTTGGAATTTATTTTGTTGTGATACAACATTTATGATGCTGCCTCAGGCTTCAGTAATTACGACGCTATTTTTGTATAGTGTATGTTTATCTTAGTAATGTATTCGGCCGAAACCTTCGTAGGAGCCCAACATGCCAACATTCATCGGGCCCATTCCAATTGGACTAAAAACGATTACGGGCCAAAATTGGCATGTAGCCCACTAAAAATATTTGGGCCAAAATCAGCATAAGCTTTCATATTTTTCTGGTAGGCCTGTGCCCATAGTGGGCCTTTAACAGGCCTAAACATAATTTGGTCCCTCAGTAAAAATAGGCCGTTTATAGGTGTAAATATCTCGAGCCCATAAAATACATGGGCCTTTAATAGACCGAAAGTGAGATTGGGCCTTGATTGTGCCAAATAACCCACTGGACTTTAATAGGCTGAAATTCGGACGGGCGGTAAATGCGCCGACCTAATACACGGGCCTTTAACAGGCCGGAACTTCGGTCGGGCTAGATTATCGTCATTTTTATATGGGCTGTTAATGGGCCCGATATGACGTTGGGCCACATATGGCCCATGGTTTACGTCCGGCGTTAACAGGCCGAAAATGACAACAGGCTGAAAGTGGCCCAATGCTATAGTGGGCCTCTAACAGGCCGAATGTCAGACATGGCCGAATATGACCCAAGTCATTCACGGTCATTTATGGGACGAAAGTTTTGATGGCCTGTAAATGGGCCCAAATTAAGCTGGACCTTTAACAGGCCGGAAATACACCAGGCCGTAATTTGGCCCAATTACTTAGCGGACTGTTAACGGGCCAGAAGTGACCATGGGCCACGTTGATGACAAGTTTAGGACAGGCCGTTGACGGGCCGATTTGACAGAGAATGTTGGGTGTCGGTGTCAAAACCGGCGGATCTCGGGTAGGGGGTCCCGAACTGTGCGTCTAAGGCGGATGGTAACAGGAGGCAAGGAACACGATGTTTTACTGAGGTTCGGGCCCTCTTGATGGAGGTAAAACCCTACGTCCTGCTTGATTAATATTCATGATATGGGTAGTACAAGAGTAGATCTACCACGAGATCAGAGAGGCTAAACCCTAGAAGCTAGCCTATGGTACGATTGTCTGTGGTCCTACGGACTAAAACCCTACGGTTTATATAGACACCGGAGGGGGCTAGGGTTACACAAGGTCGGTTACAAAGGAGGAAATATACATATCCGTATTGCCTAGCTTCCCTTCCACTCCAAGTAGAGTCCCATCCGGACATGAGACGAAGTCTTCAATCTTGTATCTTCATAGTCCAGCAGTCCGGCCGAAGGATATAATCCGGCTGTCCGGAGACCCCCTAATCCAGGACTCCCTCAGTAGCCCCCGAACCAGGCTTCAATGACGATGAGTCCGGCGCGCAGTCTTGTCTTCGGCATTGCAAGGCGGGTTCTTCTCCAACTTTCAAGTGTTCGTAAGCAGTGTCCGGCTCCATAAATGTTGAACCTCTTGGCTTCTGTGCCCAATAAGGGCTATCTCCCACGCGTCGAATGAATACGAGGCGCCAGGGCGTTTTTACATTCGCCCCCCTAGCCAGATAAATAAATTGTCTATTAAAGGGATGGGGATTCTTAGATCCGATCCATATCATCCTCCCCCAGCGAGAATTCATCAGAGCGTGTTTCGGAAAGATCCATTCCAGCATGGCCGACCTCCGCAGCTCCTCCTCCCGCCCCCATCACCCTAAGCCCGGTGATTGGGAGAGGTGTTCAGTCCCGCACAGTCGATTAGTTGAGCTGTAGACTAAGGGATTTCTTCCTCCAGCGTATATGGTGCCCGTTCGAGCCGGGCTCGCCACCTACAATGGCGGGGCACAAGCGGAGAGCCTTCCTTGTCCCTCCATGGGGGAGCGGGTCTGCCTTGTTCATTATTTACTAAGGGGACTCGGATTTCCCATTCATCCGTTCCTCCGCGGGCTCCTGGAGTTCTACGGCCTCCAATTACACAATCTCACCCCTGCCTCCATTGTACATATCGTTGGCTATGTTGCTCTCAGCGAGTTGTTCCTGGGCTGTGAGGCTCACTTCGAGCTGTGGAAAAGGCTATTCTGCCTTTCCCTCGCACACAGACGGAATCACTTTATCAAGTGGGCGGAGGCGAAATATGGCGCATCGCCAATACCGGATACCTGTCCGGTACCCCGAAGAAGTCGTCCGAAGACTGGCCTTCAGAATGGTTTTATATGGAGGACGTCCCCCTTCCGGACCCTGTTCGGCGGGGTCTTCCTGAGTTCAACAATGCTCCTCTGAAGAAGTGCCGAATTTGGCGCCCACGGAGCCCCCAAGCAGAAGACAACGGAGAAGTCCTCTATCTGATGAACTGGATCAAAGCACTGGCTCGATCAGGATTGACAATAATCGAAGTTATGTCGATTTGCATAATGCGGGGAGTGCAGCCACTTCAATATCGTGGGCACCCCTTGTGGTGTTATAACGGGGCGGATGACGCCACCCGCTGCGGGCGTAAGGGTCCGGACAATGCTGCCACTCTAGCGAAGATTCTGTCTGAACTGTTCAAGGGTGAGGAAGAGGAGTTCACCCACATCAAGCCACGAGATGGATTCTCCATGTACAATCCTCCAAGCTGGGTAAGTATATCTCCCTGCTCCCATTTTTCCCGCATTCTTAGTCGTAAGTATTCACCTTGCCACTTTGCGGCAGGAACTGCAAAAATCCATAAAGGAGGTCAGCAGCCCTTCTCCACAACTAGAGGACCCTGACCGGGCCCTCGACTCCGGACTTGAAGAAGATCCGGTTATCTCCGTGGAACTAATAGACCGGCAGCTCTATCAGTTAAGCTGCGACGATGCCCTGGTGGCCATTACGGCCGACTATCCCAGACTGATCCCTGCATCGCAGGTAAGAAAAATCAAAAAGTCCCAACTCCAAAACTAGGATCCCCTTTTAGGCACTTCACCCACCATATACACATGGCATCTTTTACAGGGAAGGCATTCGGGACGCCCAGCCGAACCCGCAGCAACTCGCCAACAAGAGGCACCGCGGCCGGGTAGGCCAAAAAGGAAGGCGGTCAGGATGGAGACGCCGGCGCAAAGGTATAGGAAAAACCCCGCTCCGTGGTTGTCGTCTTTCTCAAAATGTAATGACGCCCGCGTTTCTTTAACAGAAAAAACGCTCGCCGGAATATGTCCGGCGGTGCTGCCAATCAAGCTTCCACCAGTCGGGCGCCAGGACCGGACATGGAGGCGGAAGCCGATTGGGGCAGGCACCGGATAATCCCCCTACAGAGGATGCGGATAGATTATCCGCTACAAACTCAGAAGTGGAAAGCGCCATGAATCATAGGCGCCGCCGGGCCGTACTCCGCGATGCTTGTTTCTCACCAGAGGCGTTCGACGCCTTTAATTCTGGAGAGGCGTACCTCCATGCTGCTCAAGATGGTCTAGCCAGAGCCACGGATCAGTATGTAAAGGATGTACGGGTGAGTAAATCTGGCGATTTATATGTATCAGTAGCCCCTGAGACTTGAAACAGTTAGCAGAACTGATTTAAGGATCATCTTTAATGTGCAGGTTCTTACAGAGAAGAATACTAGGCTGTCCTAGGAGCTGGAGGAATGCAAGGTCCAACTGCGAGCCGCTCTTGCCACATTGCAGGAACAGAAAAAGCCTCCCACTTGTAACATTTACTTTAAAGAGTGACGGTTACCATATAGTGTGCGACATAGCTGCAGTTCTAACAACAGATGTTGCAGATGAATCTGGAGGACCAGCATGTTATACGACAGCTAGAAGCTGGCAAACACGTGTTGACTGAGATTAGGCAGGAGAAAAACAATCTCCAAGATGCCAATGTTAAGCTGAGCGTTGAACTAAAAGACGTTCGGGGCCAGCTTGCAGACTCTGAGAAGGAGAATAAGCGGCTTCGGCGTGACATTTTCAGTAAGTGCTTGAACGAATCCTGTTAAAGGAGTTCGGCGAAGAAGTCGACTAACAGCGTTATGTCTATAGGTATGCTGACGGGTCGTCCCGCGGAGGAAATGCCCGGGTCTGCGAGTGATCTTCTGTCTGAGCTGTCACATCTGCACGAACAAGTTCGGTAGGTGATGCAGGGTGTTGCCCAGGCCTTGTGGCCGTCCGTCTCCCTGCAAGAAGGCGTTGCAGAGCTTGTAGAGAAGCTGAAGGGAGCACAGTGGCGCTTCCGATTTTGGAAGATATCAGCCTGCCGACAGGGTGCCAGAGAAGCCTGGGCCAAGGTGAAGACGCGGTATACCAAGGCAGACCCAAATCACATGGCCGAGGTCGGACCTGTGGGGCCTGACAGAAAAGAGATCCCCATTAGCTTAGTTTATGGGCAAGTAGAATTAGCCGCAAAGTATTCCCAACAGGATTGTAAGCTAGACCGCCTGTTGGATGGTATAGAGGAGGAGTTTAGTCAGTCTGCATGACTATGTAATTAAAGTGACATGTATAATGCCTTCTAGCCGGATTGTAGATCATTTGTCATTGCGGACCTTTTCGCTTCAACCTCCGGGCCCAATAGTCGGGAGTGAATCCGAATACCCGCTCAATTATATAAAGCCGGGGTATGCGTGGAGACCAGGCGTAGGGGTCATTAGTTCTTTATCAGACAAGTGCCCAACTAGTTATGTTATATTACATGGGTAGTAAGAAACATCTTCCAGGGAGAATAGTTTCGTTAAGGGTTCCTTTCCCTGGGTAAGCATGCCCTAAAGTGCATGTTCGGACTGCGATAGGAAACGCAGAAAAAACATCTGGGGGAAGATATGGACAATAAATAAAAATCATCTTTTGTTCACCGACCAAATATTCCCTTAAGAACGCTAGCTTTCGGCTACACCCGGTCTGAGGTACACATCCGGCTGACTTGGCAGTAACAATCGCAGAGGTGCTCCCCTTATGCCCTAGCCGAATTAACGGGAACGTAGGGCATAAATACAAGAGCCAGGCAACCCAGCTTGGCCAAAACTTAAGTCATATCGATGCATATAATGGTGAAAAAAGGTACATGCGGAAGTATAACACATGTGTTGGGCATGAGGCCCAGATAAGTAATTTAAGATTCTGTGAAAGAAGCCCCCAGGTATGAAGAGTGCGGCTAGCGCATCTGTAATGTACAAGCGAGGCACAAGGTGACCCTTGAAGGCCTAGAGAAATAATAAAAGAAGGAAAGAAAGAGAAACAAGACAGATGATGTATATGCAGAAAATGGACAAAGGGAGGGGACTAACATAGAGTCCAGTGCTAGGCGTAGAATCTTCGGTGCCTGGCCGTGTTCCATGGGTTCGGCTCGAGTCGACTAGTCGATGCATCCCGCAGTCAGTACGCTCCACCGGTCAGAACTTGGTCAATAATGAAAGGACCTTCCCATTTGGGCTTGAGCTTGTTCTTTTTCGTATCCGGCAGGCGTAGAACTAGTTCGCCAATGTTATAAGTTTTGGCCCATACTTCTCTGCTTTGGTATCTGCGAGCCTGTTGCTGATAAAATGCGGAACGGGCTTTGGGTACGTCGCGCTCCTCTTCCAGGGTGTCCAGACTGTCCTGCCGATCGAGCTCGGCTTCTCTTTCTTCGTACATGCGCACTCGAGGTGAGTCATGAATTATGTCACAGGGCAAGACTACCTCTGCATCGTACACCATAAAGAAGGGTGTATATCCGGTACTATGATTCAGCGTGGTTCGCAACCCCCAGAGTACGGAGTCGAGCTCCTCTACCCAGTGCGTGTTAGACTCCGTTAAGGAGCGCACTAATCTGTGTTTAATGCCGCTCATTATAAGACCGTTTGCTCGCTCGACTAGACCGTTGGTTTGTGGGTGATAGACTGAAGCATAATCGAGCTTGATGCCCATTTTGCTGCACCAGAGTTTTACCTCGTCGGTTGTGAAGTTCGTGCCATTATCAGTGATGATGCTGTGGGGGACGCCATAATGGTGTACAACCCCGGATATGAAGTCTATCACCGGTCCGGATTCGACTGTTTTAACAGGTTTGGCCTATATCCATTTGGTGAATTTATCCACCATGACCAATAAGTATTTTTTCTTGTGGGTTCCCCCTTTAAGGGGTCCAACCATGTCAAGCCCCTAGACCGCAAAGGTCCATGTAATGGGGATTGTTTAGAGGGCGGTGGGCGGCATGTGGCTTTGACTTGCAAAGAGCTGGCAACCGGCGCAACGTTGGACCAAGTCATGTGCATCTGCCCGGGCCGTTGGCCAATAGAATCCTGTACGGAAGACCTTGCTTACAAGGGCTCGGGCTGCAGCGTGATGACCGCCGAGTTTGGTGTGAATTTCTGCCAAAAGATTCCGCCCTTCCACTTCCGAGATGCACCTTTGAAGGACTCCGGTAGTACTTTTTTTGTACAATTCTCCCTCATGGACCCTGTAGGCCTTGGACCGCCGCACTATGCAGCATGCCTCATTTTGGTCCTCCAGAAGTTCCTGTCTAGTTAGGTAGGACAGGAATGGTTCAGTCCATGGGGCAATAATAGCCATTATTTCATGGGCTGAAGGTGTTATTTCGGTGGCGGGGCCTCCGATTGTGTTAGAGAGTTCGGTATCGGGTATTTTGGCCAGGTCCGGACTGTTGTTACCGGTGTCCCCTTCCCATACTACGGATGGTTTAAACAGCCTTTCCAAAAATAAGTTTGGGGGGGGACTGCATCGCGTTTTGCACCGATGCGGGTGAGGATATCCGCCGCCTGATTGTTTTCCCGAGCCACATGGTGAAATTCGAGCCCCTCGAACCGAGCTGACATTTTTAGGACGGCGTTTCGATAGGCCGCCATTTTCGGATCCTTGGCGTCAAAATCTCCTTTATTTGGGATATTGCGAGGTTTGAATCCCCACGCACCTCCAAGCGTTGAATGCCCATGGAGACTGTCATCCGAAGACCATGCAACAGAGCTGCGTATTCGGCTGCATTGTTGGAGAATGTATACAATATTTGCAGTACGTACTGAACGGTATCTCTGGTTGGGGACGTCAGGACGACGCCAGCCCCTAGACCAGCCAGAATTTTAGAACCGTCAAAGTGCATGATCCAATAGGAGTATGCGCCGTACTCTTTAGGGAGTTCGGCCTCCGTCCATTCAGCGACGAAGTCGGCCAATACTTGCGACTTCATGGCTCGTCGAGGTTTGTATGTTATGTCGAATGGGAGGAGCTCAATGACCCATTTGGCAATCCGGCCCGTAGCGTCGTATTTGTTTATAATATCATTAAGTGGCACTTCCGAGGCTACTGTAATCGAACACTCTTGAAAGTAGTGTCGCAGCTTCTGGGATGCCATGAATACCGCATAGGCTATCTGTTGATAATGTGGGTACCGTGATTTGCATGGAGTGAGGATAGTGGATACATAGTATACCGTCTTTTGAAGAGGGAATTTGTGTCCGTCTGCTTCTCATTCGACAACGAGCACTGCGCTGACAACTTGATGAGTTGTCGCTATGTACAACAGCATTGGTTCGCCGATGTTTGGCGCGGCCAGGATTGGGTTGGTTGCCAAAATGGCCTTTATTTCTTCCAGTCCGGCTGTGGCCGCGGCCGTCCACTCGAAGTGTTCGGTGCGCCGAAGGAGGCGATAAAGGGGTAAAGCCTTTTCTCCTAAGCGGGAGATAAAGCGGCTTAGAGCCGCCACGCATCCAGTTAACTTCTGGATTTGCTTGAGGTCTGTTGGGGTAGCCAACTGTGATAAAGCTCGGATTTTGGCTGGATTAGCCTCAATACCTCTACTGGAGACAATGAAACCCAGGAGCTTTCCGGCTGGTATGCCGAAAACGCATTTTTCCGGATTGAGCTTGATGTCGTATGTTCGGAGGTTGTCGAATGTGAGCCTCAAGTCGTCTATCAAAGAGTCGACGTGTTTAGTTTTGACGACCACATCGTCTACGTATGCCTCTACTGTTTTGCCGATTTGTTTCTCCAGACATGTCTGAATCATGCGCTGATATGTTGCGCCGGCGTTTTTGAGCCCAAAAGGCATTGTGTTAAAACAGAAGGGACCGTATGGTGTGATGAATGTCGTTGCGGCTTGGTCGGACTCCGCCATCTTGATTTGGTGTAACCGGAGTATGCATCGAGGAAACACAATGACTCATGTCCTGCAGTAGCATCAATGATTTGATCGATGCGTGGGAGGGGGAAGGGATCCTTTGGGCAAGCTTTATTGAGGTCTTTGAAATTGACACAAAGGCGCCATGATTTGTCCTTCTTTGGTACCATCACTAGGTTTGCTAGCCAGTCCGGGTGTTTTATTTCTCTGATGAATCCGGCCTCCAATAACTTGGCTAGTTCCTCTCCCATGGCCCGTCTCTTAGGTTCGGAGAAACGCCGGAGAGCTTGCTTGACCGGCTTAAATCCCTTTAGGTTATTGAGGCTATGCTCAGCCAGCCTACGTGGGATTCCTGGCATGTGTGAGGGATGCCAGGCGAATATGTCCCAGTTCTCGCGCAGGAACTCTCGTAGTGCGGCGTCCACAACGGGGTTTAACTGTGCCCCGATGGAGGCTGTTTTTGTAGGGTCCGTTGCGTGGACTTGGAATTTGACTATTTCATCCGCTGGTTTAAAAGAGGTGGACTTGGATCTCTTGTCGAGTATCATGTCGTCCCTGTCCACTGTAGAGCGTAGCGTGGTTAATTCCTCGGCCGAGAGGGCTTCGGATAATGCCTCGAGGGCCAGTGCGGCTGTTTTGTTTTCGGCGCAGAGTGCTATGTCTGGATCACTGGCGAGAGTGATGATTCCGTTGGGCCCGGGCATTTTGAGCTTCATCTACCCGTAATGGGGTACGGTTTGGAAGATTGTGAACGCCTCCCGTCCTAAAAGAGCGTGATAACCACTGCTGAATGGGGCCACTTGGAATGTGATTTCTTCGGACCTGTAATTATCCGGCGTGCCGAATACCACATCTAGTGTGATTTTCCCAGCACAGCGTGCTTCCCGACTGGGTATGATTCCTCTAAAGGTTGTGCTACTTTGCTCAATGCGGCTCTAGTCTATTTCCATCTTTTGAAGAGTTTCCTCATAGATGAGGTTTAATCCACTGCCACCGTCCATGAGTACTTCGGTGAGTCGAAAGCCGTCCACGATAGGACTGAGGACCAGTGCGGCTGGTGCTCGGGCTGTTCGGAATTTAGGTTCGTCACTGGCATTGAAGGTAATAGCCGTGTCACTCCATGGATTTATTGCCGCTATGTGGCAGATTTCGGCCATGCTTCGGAGTGTTCGCTTGCGCCTATTATTTGACGCGAAGGTCTCAAAGACTGTTAAAACCATATTGTTATCCATGGGACGGTGCTCTGTGGTATTTGGTATAAGAAGATCCTCACCACTTTTGGCCACCTGCCGGAGTATCCAACATGCTCTAAGGCTGTGCGTTGGTATTGTATCCGCTGTACCGTGAATTTTGCAGGGTCTGTTGAGCCATCCCTCCAGTACGGTTCCATGCCCTGTAGAGGGTTTTTGCTTTTTGGTAGTTAACCCAGGTGTATTGTGATAATGCACCCTTTTATTTCGGACTGGGTTTGTATTCAGGGTCGGATTATCCCAAAAGTTTGTTTCGGTTTTCCAGGCACTTTCCATCACACAGTACTTTCGTACTATGGACGCCAAGTCAGCGAAGTGTGTTATCTCACGGCGATTTATGGCGTTAAGGATTCCCTTGTCCGTGCAATTATTGCAGAAAAATAGGATTGCGTCTTCCTCGCGACAGTCCTTAACCTTGTTTATCGCAAGGAGGAATCTGGCCCAATAGTGATGTACTATTTCCTGGGGATCTTGCCTGATGTGGGAATGATCGCTTATGTTTGGGTGGGTGGGTGGAATTGAATCCAAACCCTTACCCGATCTGGGATCCAGGGGCCGAGGGGTTTCCAATTTTGGAAGTTCTGGTTCCGGGGCGCTACCTGATAATCCTGGTCCGCTGCCTGACTCTAAGTTCAGGGATTGGATGTTGTCCTCCCACGAACGGGCGTCCGGCTCGGAGAGCTCGGGAATCCGGACATAGTTGGTCTTCAAGATAGAGGAAAGGTCGCCGCATTGTTCCTCCACCACTTCAATATGATGGGTGACCGGTGGAGAGTTAATCTCCCTTTGATCGGGTTTAAGCCCAATCCGATCATAGTCCGTAGCGACTCCCAAGGCGGCGATGCGATCCAAGAGCTCGTTTAAGGAGGCAAGCTCCATTGGATCCATCTGTTCACGAGTGCCGATCTGACGTGGAGGCTATTTTTGATGACTCGAGAAGTCATCGTCGGCGCGGGTGCCGAACAGGCGGTCATGATGAAACCGCCTAGCCGGAGAGTTTGGCCGACAACCAAAGCTCCCCCGACAGTAGTACTGTCTTTAAAGACGAGACGAGACATCCTTCCTTCTGGCGACAGCATAGAGGAACTCTCAATGAAAGCACCAATGTCGGTGTCAAAACCGGCGGATCTCGGGTAGGGGGTCTCGAACTGTGCGTCTAAGGCGGATGGTAACAGGAGGCAGGGAACACGATGTTTTACCCAGGTTCGGGCCCTCTTGATGGAGGTAAAACCCTACGTCCTGCTTAATTAATATTGATGATATGGGTAGTACAAGAGTAGATCTACCATGAGATCAGAGAGGCTAAACCGTATAAGCTAGCCTATGGTATGATTGCCTGTGGTCCTACGGACTAAAACCCTCTGGTTTATATAGACAACGGAGGGGTCTAGGGTTACACAAGGTCGGTTACAAAGGAGGAAATATACATATCCGTATTGCCTAGCTTGCCTTCCACGCCAAGTAGAGTCCCATCCGGACACGAGACGAAGTCTTCAATCTTGTATCTTCATAGTCCAGCAGTCCGGCCGAAGGATATAATCCGGCTGTCTGGAGACCTCCTAATCCAGGACTCCCTCATTGGGCCTTTAGCTGGGCCGGCCCATTATGGTCGGCAGAATCTAGTCGGCCTTTAGCTGGGCCGGCCCATTGTGGTCCGCAAAATCTTGTGGGCCTTTAGTTGGGCCGGCCCATTATGGTCTGCAAAATCGTGTGGGCCTTTAGCTGGGTCGGCCCATTATGGTCCGCTAAAGTTTGTGGGCCTTTAGCTGGGCCGGCCCATTATGGTCCGCTAAATCTTATGGGCCTTCGGTTGGGCCGGCCCATTTAATCTTTATGGGCCACTTTTGGGCTGGTCCACATGTCAACATATCATAGGCCCATCTTGACCGTTGGATGAGTGACACATGTGCCAATGCAGAGCTTGGATCTATCAGGCAATGAGAATTTTACACGTGGAAAATCGGCATTGGTCGTGGCTGTTAACGGGTTATCGGATCCAAAATCCGACCCGATAGCTTAACGGTGTTCCGGTACGGTGGATGCCACGTGTCGGTCACCTTGACGAAAGCACTTCTGTGACGCGCAATTTATCGTCATGGAAGTGGACACTTTCGTGATGATAATTTTGGCAATGTCATGGAACACTTCTACGACAGCACAGGTATGACTATCTTGATTCTGTCATAAATTTGTCATGGATGTACATGCATGACAGAAAACGCGACCTACTGTGACAAACACGTATCATCACAAAGTGTATTTTTTTGTAGTGAGATGGACGGTCTTAGTGGCAAAAACTATAGAAGCATATGCGCTTTCAACCAATCCATTTCCAGAATGAGATCAATGCTACAGGACTTCAGTACGATGGGAGAGACAAGGAATTCCAGTCCTTCGATTTCAATGGGGGCGTCATTGCAAATCATGAAGGTCCGACATTGGCCCGCGGAAGTGTGTACTAATAGCGAAGTGTTCATGTCCTCACATTTATTGTCGTGCAAGCATGCAAAATCTTCTGACATGAATGAATGCGATGCACCTGTATCAAATAAAACAGATGCTGGTACTAAATTTATGAGTGTACCCATCACAGTAGCAGGCTGGTCTAGAACTTCAGATAGATAAACGTGGTTGGCATGAACACGACCATAAGACCTGGCATTGTTGTTGCGAAGCCAGTTGCTTCCACGGCCAGCTGCAAGAAGGGCCAATTGATTCTGGTTCTAAAGGCAGTTCCTGGCGAGGTGACCTGGTTGGCCACACTTGTAGCACAGACCATTATTGGGAGTGGGAATAGGAGCTCGGGGTGGTGGAGCTGGAAGTCTCGGCTACCTAGTTAGTGGGGGAGGCAGACGCGATGCAACATAGGACTGTCTTGGAGCAGGTGCAGTTGGCTGGTACATGCTGTTGGGAATCAATATCCTATGCTTCTACGAGGACGGGCCCGAAGACGAGCCCGTGTCACGGTTGCACCTGTGAGAGCTCTGGTGTTCCTGCAGACCAGTTTCGACATTGATGGCCTTGTTCACCAAGGTGGCGAAATCAGCAAAGTCATGCACTAGAAGTGTGAGCTTGATGTCAGCTTGAAGGCCATCACGGAACTTCTCCTGTCTGTGTGCATCAGTTGCAATGTCTTCTTCAGCATAGCAGGATAAATCCAGAAACTCCCGCTGATAAGCTTCCACGGTTTTGTTGCCTTGGTTGAGGTTGCGGAACTCGCGCTTCTTCCGGTCCATGACTCCCTGAGGAATGAAGCAGGCACAGAAAGCAGCTTGGAAGTATGGCCAGGTGATGATTGTTCCAACCGGCAGAGTACGCCTGTGGCTGTCCCACCATTGAGCAGCGGGTCCTTTCAGGAAGAAGGAAGCAAAGGTGACATAGCTGGCAGGGGCTACATCAGCAGACTCCATCTCATAGGTGATGTCATGAAGCCAGTCATCAGCATCCAGAGGCTGAGTTGAGCTGTGATACACAGTTGGGTTGAGGCGCATGAAAGCCTGCAGAGACACTTGGGCTGGCTGCTGGTTCATATTGGGACGAGGAAACTGAGCCATCATATTCTCCATTAACTGGCGGTTCAGCTCGAACTGTTGGATCATACCAGCCATGTACTCAGGCAGTGGTGGGGCATGGCCACCACGACCACGACCACCTGGTCTAACCATCCTGCTAATATATAATAGGGGTAGTTCAGCATTGAGAAATGGCAAGGACAAGAATCATTCATGATGAAACATGCATAATGAAAGGAACACGATAGATACTGAAAATGCGTTATATCGACTAGAGGGGGTGAATAGGCGATTTTTATGGAAGTCTTCAAAACGTGGGAGTTATGAAGACAAACGATAGAACTAAACCTAATACCCTGCAGCGGAAGGTAGACTACACTAGGCAAGCCATAGTCAAGTATTCAATAGAGTGAAAGCACAATGACTAATAGCAGCAATGTAGTAAGGATCAGGTAGGAAGATATTGTGAAGCCAGACAGAACACACAGTCACTCAGTGAAGACAAAAGATAGTGCAAACATACAATGACTTCACAAGGAGTAACAGTAAGTAAAGGGAAGGGAAGATGAAACCAGTGACTCGTTGAAGACAATGATTTGTTGGACCAGTTCCAATTGTTGTGACAACTGTACGTCTGGTTAGGGCGGCTAGGTATTTAAACCTTAGGACACACAGTCCTGGACGCCCAGTCCTGAACACGCAGCTCAGGACACCCAGTCCTCACCGTATTCCTCTTGAGCTAAGGTCACACAGACCTCGCCCAATCACTCTGGTAAGTCTTCAAGGTAGACTCCCAAACCTTCACAGACTTCGTTCACCGGCAATCCACAATGTCTCTTGGATGCTCAGAACGCGACGCCTAAGCGGCTGGAGGATGCATAGTCCTCAAGTGTAATAAGTCTTCAGATCACACAGACAAGAAGACTTAAGTGATGCCCAATTCTCTTTGGCTCTGGGTGGTTAGGGCTTTATCCTCACAAGGAATTCTCTCTCAAAGGCTTCGAGGTGGGTTGCTCTCAAACGACAAAAGCCGTACTCTCAATCTGAGCAGCCAACCGTTTATGGTTGTGGGGGGTGGGCTATTTATAGCCACTTGGCAACCCGACCTAATTTGTCCGAAATGACCTTGGGTCACTAAGGAACTGACACGTGTTCCAACGGTCAGATTTCAAACTCACACGGCAACTTTACTTGGGCTACAAGAAAAGCTGACTTGTCCGACTCTGGACAAGATTCGCTCTCATAGTCTTCACTCGAAGACATAAGTTTTTGGTTAGGCATCACTTCAGTCATTCTGACTGGTTCTCTTGGACCCCACTTAACAGTATGGTGGTTCCTATGACTCAACACAAAAGAAAAAGAACTATGAAAGATCTAAGTCTTCGAGCTCCATAGGCTTCATGTGGTGTCTTCTCTTGTCATAGTCTTCAATGTGAATATCTTCATATACCACCTTTGACTTCAATGTCTTCATACATTTTTAGGGGTCATCTCTGGTAGGAAAACCGAATCAATGAGGGACTTCTACCTGTGTTATCCTGCAATTCTCATAAACACATTAGTCCCTCAAATAGGTTTGTCGTCAATACTCCAAAACCAACTAGGGGTGGCACTAGATGCACTTACAATCTCCCCCTTTTTGGTGATTGATGACAAACTAGTTGAAGTTTTCAACGGGGAATATAATCTGTGAAATTGTAAAGGATAAGGAATTGTCTTCATAAGTTGCAAGGGCTCCCCCTAAAGATGTGCATATAAGTAATTTGCTTTTGGAATGCAAATGCACATGGCAGGTTGTACTTGTGGAGATCCACTTCAACTTATGATGACAATCCACCATGCATGTGAAAGTATATGAAGATAATGACATGCATAATGGAAAATGGACGTCTGCAGAATGATCTAAGTGCGGAATTTATCGTCGCACATGCGGAATTTATCATCGCAAAACAAGGTGGCAGATAAGTAGCAGACAACCATCGAGTTTAAGTGTTACAAATCAAAGAACCAAATGTAGCAAAACGAGAGTTGTAAGTGTAGGGTTTCGTAGTAATTTCAAAAAATTTCCTACGCACACACAGGATCATGTGATGCATAGCAACGAGGGGAGAGTATTGTCTACGTACCCAACGCAGACCGACTGCGGAAGCGATGACACGACGTAGAGGAAGTAGTCGTACGTCTTCACGATCCAACCGATCAAGTACTGAAACTACGGCACCTCCGAGTTCGAGCACACGTTCAGCTCGATGACGATCCCCGGACTCCGATCCAGCAAAGTGTCGGGGAAGAGTTTCGTCAGCACGACGGCGTGGTGACGATCTTGATGAACTACAGCAGCAGGGCTTCGCCTAAACTCCGCTACAGTATTATCGAGGAATATGGTGGCAGGGGGCACCGCACACGGCTAAGGAATAGATCACATGGATCAACTTGTGTCAACTTGTGTGTTTAGAGGTGCCCCTGCCTCCGTATATAAAGGAGGAGAGGAGGGGAGGCTGGCCGGCCAAGGGGGGGAGGCGCAGGAGAGTCCTACTCCCTCTGGGAGTAGGATTCCCCCTCCAATCCTAGTCCAACTAGGATTCCTCGGAGGGGAAAAGAGGAGGAGGGGGCCGGCCACCTCTCCTAGTCCTAATAGGACTAGGGGAAGGGGGGGCGCGCAGCCCATCTAGGGCAGCCCCTTCTCTTTTCCACTAAGGCCCACTATGGCCCAAATAGCTCCCGGGGGGTTCCGGTAACCCTCCCGGTATTCCGGTAAAATCCCGATTTCACCCGGAACACTTCCGATATCCAAATATAGGCTTCCAATATATCAATCTTTACGTCTCGACCATTTCGAGACTCCTCGTCATGTCCGTGATCATATCCGGGACTCCGAACAACCTTCGGTACATCAAAATGTATAAACTCATAATATAACTGTCATCGTAACCTTAAGCGTGCGGACCCTACGGGTTCGAGAACAATGTAGACATGACCGAGACACGTCTCTGGTCAATAACCAATAGCGGGACCTGGATGCCCATATTGGCTCCTACATATTCTACGAAGATCTTTATCGGTCAGACCGCATAACAACATACGTTGTTCCCTTTGTCATCGGTATGTTACTTGCCCGAGATTCGATCGTCGGTATCCAATACCTAGTTCAATCTCGTTACCGGCAAGTCTCTTTACTCGTTCCGTAATACATCATCTCACAACTAACATATTAGTTGTAATGCTTGCAAGGCTTATGTGATGTGTATTACCGAGAGGGCCCAGAGATACCTCTCCGACAATCGGAGTGACAAATCCTAATCTCAAAATACGCCAACCCAACATCGACCATTGGAGACACCTGTAGTACTCCTTTATAATCACCCAGTTACGTTGTGACGTTCGGTAGTACCCAAAGTGTTCCTCCGGTAAACGGGAGTTGCATAATCTCATAGTCATAGGAACATGTATAAGTCATGAAGAAAGCAATAGCAACATACTAAACGATCGGGTGCTAAGCTAATGGAATGGGTCATGTCAATCAGATCATTCTGCTAATGATGTGACCTCGTTAATCAAATAACAACTCATTGTTCATGGTTAGGAAACATAACCATCTTTGATTAACGAGCTAGTCAAGTAGAGGCATACTAGTGACACTTTGTTTGTCTATGTATTCACACATGTATTATGTTTCCGGTAAATACAATTCTAGCATGAATAATAAACATTTATCATGATTATAAGGAAATAAATAATAACTTTATTATTGCCTCTAGGGCATATTTCCTTCAGTCTCCCACTTGCACTAGAGTCAATAATCTAGATTACACTGTAATGAATCTAACACCCATGGAGCTTTGGTGCTGATCATGTTTTGCTCGTGGAAGAGGCTTAGTCAATGGGTCTGCAACATTCAGATCCGTATGTATCTTGCAAATCTCTATGTCTCCCACCTGGACTAGATCCCGGATGGAGTTGAAGCGTCTCTTGATGTGTTTGGTCCTTTTGTGAAATCTGGATTCCTTTGCCAAGGCAATTGCACCAGTATTGTCACAAAAGATTTTCATTGGACCCGATGCATTAGGTATGACACCTAGATCGGATATGAACTCCTTCATCCAGACTCCTTCGTTTGCTGCTTCCGAAGCAGCTATGTACTCCGCTTCACATGTAGATCCCGCTACGACGCTTTGTTTAGAACTGCACCAACTGACAGCTCCACCGTTTAAAGTAAACACGTATCCGGTTTGCGATTTAGAATCGTCCGGATCAGTGTCAAAGCTTGCATCAACGTAACCTTTTACGGTGAGCTCTTTGTCACCTCCATATACGAGAAACATATCCTTAGTCCTTTTCAGGTATTTTAGGATGTTCTTGACCGCTGTCCAGTGATCCACTCCTGGATTACTTTGGTACCTCCCTGCTAAACTTATAGCAAGGCACACATCAGGTCTGGTACACAGCATTGCATACATGATAGAGCCTATGGCTGATGCATAGGGAACATCTTTCATATTCTCTCTATCTTCTGCAGTGGTCGGGCATTGAGTCTTACTCAACTTCACACCTTGTAATACAGGCAAGAATCCTTTCTTTGCTTGATCCATTTTGAATTTCTTCAAAATCTTGTCAAGGTATGTGCTTTGTGAAAGTCCAATTAAGCGTCTTGATCTATCTCTATAGATCTTAATGCCTAATATGTAAGCAGCTTCACCGAGGTCTTTCATTGAAAAACTTTTATTCAAGTATCCCTTTATGCTATCTAGAAATTCTATATCATTTCCAATCAGTAATATGTCATCCACATATAATATCAGAAATGCTACAGAGCTCCCACTCACTTTCTTGTAAATACAGGCTTCTCCGAAAGTCTGTATAAAACCAAATGCTTTGATCACACTATCAAAACGTTTATTCCAACTCCGAGAGGCTTGCACCAGTCCATAAATGGATCGCTGGAGCTTGCACACTTTGTTAGCTTCCTTTGGATCGACAAAACCTTCTGGTTGCATCATATACAACTCTTCTTCCAGAAATCCATTCAGGAATGCAGTTTTGACATCCATCTGCCAAATTTCATAATCATAAAATGCGGCAATTGCTAACATGATTCGGATAGACTTAAGCATCGCTACGGGTGAGAAGGTCTCATCGTAGTCAATCCCTTGAACTTGCCGAAAACCTTTTGCGACAAGTCGAGCTTTGTAGACAGTAACATTACCATCAGCGTCAGTCTTCTTCTTGAAGATCCATTTATTCTCAATTGCTTGCCGATCATCGGGCAAGTCAACCAAAGTCCACACTTTGTTCTCATACATGGATCCCATCTCAGATTTCATGGCTTCAAGCCACTTTGCGGAATCTGGGCTCACCATCGCTTCTTCATAGTTCGTAGGTTCATCATGATCTAGTAGCATGACCTCCAGAACAGGATTACCGTACCACTCTGGTGCGGATCTTACTCTGGTTGATCTACGAGGTTCAGTAGTATCTTGATCTGAAGTTTCATGATCATTATCATTGGCTTCCTCACTAACTGGTGTAGGTGTCACTGAAACAGTTTTCTGGGATGAACTACTTTCCAGTAAGGGAGCAGGTACAGTTACCTCGTCAATTTCTACTTTCCTCCCACTCACTTCTTTCGAGAGAAACTCCTTCTCTAGAAATGATCCATTCTTAGCAACGAATGTCTTGCCTTCGGATCTGTGATAGAAGGTGTACCCAACAGTTTCCTTTGGGTATCCTATGAAGACACATTTCTCCGATTTGGGTTCGAGCTTATCAGGTTGAAGCTTTTTCACATAAGCATCGCAGCCCCAAACTTTAAGAAACGACAACTTTGGTTTCTTGCCAAACCACAGTTCATAAGGCGTCGTCTCAACGGATTTTGATGGTGCCCTATTTAACGTGAATGCGGCCGTCTCTAAAGCATATCCCCAAAATGATAGCGGTAAATCAGTAAGAGACATCATAGATCGCACCATATCTAGTAAAGTACGATTACGACGTTCGGACACACCATTACGCTGTGGTGTTCCGGGTGGCGTGAGTTGCGAAACTATTCCACAGTTTTTCAAATGTACACCAAACTCGTAACTCAAATATTCTCCTCCACGATCAGATCGTAGAAACTTTATTTTCTTGTTACGATTATTTTCAACTTCACTCTGAAATTCTTTGAACTTTTCAAATGTTTCAGACTTATGTTTCATTAAGTAGATATACCCGTATCTGCTTAAATCATCTGTGAAGGTGAGAAAATAACGATATCCGCCACGAGCCTCAATATTCATCGGGCCACATACATCGGTATGTATGATTTCCAACAAATCTGTTGCTCTCTCCATAGTACCGGAGAACGGTGTTTTAGTCATCTTGCCCATGAGGCACGGTTCGCAAGTACCAAGTGATTCATAATCAAGTGGTTCCAAAAGTCCATCAGCATGGAGTTTCTTCATGCGCTTTATACCGATATGACCTAAACGACAGTGCCACAAATAAGTTGCACTTTCGTTATCAACTCTGCATCTTTTGGCTTCAACATTATGAATATGTGTATTACAACTATCGAGATTCAATAAGAATAGACCACTCTTCAAGGGTGCATGACCATAAAAGATATTACTCATATAAATAGAACAACCATTATTCTCTGATTTAAATGAATAACCGTCTCGCATTAAACAAGATCCAGATATAATGTTCATGCTCAACGCTGGCACCAAATAACAATTACTTAGGTCTAATATTAATCCCGAAGGTAGATGTAGAGGTAGCGTGCCGACTGCGATCACATCGACTTTGGAACCGTTTCCCACGCGCATCGTCACCTCGTCCTTTGCCAGTGCCAGCTTATTCTGTAGTCCCTTTTTCGAGTTGCAAATATTAGCAACAGAACCAGTATCAAATACCCAGGTGCTACTGCGAGCTTTAGTAAGGTACACATCAATAACATGTATATCACATATACCTTTGTTCACCTTGCCATCCTTCTTATCCGCCAAATACTTGGGGCAGTTCCGCTTCCAGTGACCAGTCTGCTTGCAGTAGAAGCACTCTGTTTCAGGCTTAGGTCCAGACTTGGGTTTCTTCTCTTGAGCAGCAACTTGCTTGCCGTTCTTCTTGAAGTTCCCCTTTTTCTTCCCTTTGCCCTTTTTCTTGAAACTAGTGGTCTTGTTAACCATCAACACTTGATGCTCCTTCTTGATTTCTACCTCCGCAGCTTTCAGCATTGCGAAGAGCTCGGGAATAGTCTTGTTCATCCCTTGCATATTATAGTTCATCACGAAGCTCTTGTAGCTTGGTGGTAGTGATTGGAGAATTCTGTCAATAACGCATTCATCCGGAAGATTAACTCCCAATTGAATCAAGTGATTATTATACCCAGACATTTTGAGTATATGCTCACTGACAGAACTGTTCTCCTCCATCTTGCAGCTATAGAACTTATTGGAGACTTCATATCTCTCAATTCGGGCATTTGCTTGAAATATTAACTTCAACTCCTGGAACATCTCATATGCTCCATGACGTTCAAAACGTCGTTGAAGTCCCGATTCTAAGCCGTAAAGCATGGCACACTGAACTATCGAGTAGTCATCAGCTTTGCTCTGCCAGACGTTCATAACATCTGGTGTTGCTCCAGCAGCAGGCCTGGCACCCAGCGGTGCTTCCAGGACGTAATTTTTCTGTGCAGCAATGAGGATAATCCTCAAGTTACGGACCCAGTCCGTGTAATTGCTACCATCATCTTTCAACTTTGCTTTCTCAAGGAACGCATTAAAATTCAACGGAACAACAGCACGAGCCATCTATCTACAATCAACATAAACAAGCAAGACACTATCAGGTACTAAGTTCATGATAAATTTAAGTTCAATTAATCATATTATTTAAGAACTCCCACTTAGATAGACATCCCTCTAATCCTCTAAGTGATTACGTGATCCAAATCAACTAAACCATGACCGATCATCACGTGAGATGGAGTAGTTTTCAATGGTGAACATCGTTATGTTGATCATATCTACTATATGATTCACGCTCGACCTTTCGGTCTCCGTGTTCCGAGGCCATATCTGCATATGCTAGGCTCGTCAAGTTTAACCTGAGTATTCTGCGTGTGCAAAACTGGCTTGCACCCGTTGTAGATGGACGTAGAGCTTATCACACCCGATCATCATGTGGTGTCTGGGCACGACGAACTTTGGCAACGGTGCATACTCAGGGAGAACACTTCTTGATAATTTAGTGAGAGATCATCTTATAATGCTACCGTCAATCAAAGCAAGATAAGATGTATAAAAAGATAAACATCACATGCAATCAATATAAGTGATATGATATGGTCATCATCATCTTGTGCTTTGTGATCTCCATCTCCGAAGCACCGTCATGATCACCATCGTCACCGGCGCGACACCTTGATCTCCATCGTAGCATCGTTGTCGTCTCGCCAATCTTATGCTTCCACGACTATCACTACCGTTTAGTAATAAAGTAAAGCATTACATCGCGATTGCATTGCATACAATAAAGCGACAACCATATGGCTCCTGCCAGTTGCCGATAACTCGGTTACAAAACATGATCATCTCATACAATAAAATTCAGCATCATGCTTTGACCATATCACATCACAACATGCCCTGCAAAAACAAGTTAGACGTCCTCTACTTTGTTGTTGCATGTTTTACGTGGCTGCTACGGGCTTAAGTAAGAACCAATCTCACCTACGCATCAAAACCACAACGATAGTTTGTCAAATAGACTCCGTTTTAACCTTCGCAAGGACCGGGCGTAGCCATACTTGGTTCAACTAAAGTTGGAGAGACAGTCGCCCGCAAGCCATCTCTGTGCAAAGCACGTCGAGGGAACTGGTCTCGCGTAAGCGTACGCGTAAGGTTGGTCCGGGTCGTCTCGTCCAACAATACCGCCGAACCAAAGTATGACATGCTGGTAGGCAGTATGACTTGTATCGTCCACAACTCACTTGTGTTCTACTTGTGCATATAACATCAACATAAATAACCTGGCTCGGATGCCACTGTAGGGTTTCGTAGTAATTTCAAAAAATTTCCTACGCACACACAGGATCATGTGATGCATAGCAACGAGGGGAGAGTATTGTCTACGTACCCAACGCAGACCGACTGCGGAAGCGATGACACGACGTAGAGGAAGTAGTCGTACGTCTTCACGATCCAACCGATCAAGTACCGAAACTACGGCACCTCCGAGTTCGAGCACACGTTCAGCTCGATGACGATCCCCGGACTCCGATCCAGCAAAGTGTCGGGGAAGAGTTTCGTCAGCACGACGGCGTGGTGACGATCTTGATGAACTACAGCAGCAGGGCTTCGCCTAAACTCCGCTACAGTATTATCGAGGAATATGGTGGCAGGGGGCACCGCACACGGCTAAGGAATAGATCACATGGATCAACTTGTGTCAACTTGTGTGTTTAGAGGTGCCCCTGCCTCCGTATATAAAGGAGGAGAGGAGGGGAGGCTGGCCGGCCAAGGGGGGAAGGCGCAGGAGAGTCCTACTCCCTCTGGGAGTAGGATTCCTCCTCCAATCCTAGTCCAACTAGGATTCCTCGGAGGGGAAAAGAGGAGGAGGGGGCCGGCCACCTCTCCTAGTCCTAATAGGACTAGGGGAAGGGGGGGCGCGCAGCCCATCTAGGGCAGCCCCTTCTCTTTTCCACTAAGGCCCACTATGGCCCAAATAGCTCCCGGGGGGTTCCGATAACCCTCCCGGTATTCCGGTAAAATCCCGATTTCACCCGGAACACTTCCGATATCCAAATATAGGCTTCCAATATATCAATCTTTACGTCTCGACCATTTCGAGACTCCTCGTCATGTCCGTGATCACATCCGGGACTCCGAACAACCTTCGGTACATCAAAATGTATAAACTCATAATATAACTGTCATCGTAACCTTAAGCGTGCGGACCCTACGGGTTCGAGAACAATGTAGACATGACCGAGACACGTCTCTGGTCAATAACCAATAGCGGGACCTGGATGCCCATATTGGCTCCTACATATTCTACGAAGATCTTTATCGGTCAGACCGCATAACAACATACGTTGTTCCCTTTGTCATCGGTATGTTACTTGCCCGAGATTCGATCGTCGGTATCCAATACCCAGTTCAATCTCGTTACCGGCAAGTCTCTTTACTCGTTCCGTAATACATCATTTCACAACTAACATATTAGTTGTAATGCTTGCAAGGCTTATGTGATGTGTATTACCGAGAGGGCCCAGAGATACCTCTCCGACAATCGGAGTGACAAATCCTAATCTCGAAATACGCCAACCCAACATCGACCATTGGAGACACCTGTAGTACTCCTTTATAATCACCCAGTTATGTTGTGACGTTTGGTAGTACCCAAAGTGTTCCTCCGGTAAACGGGAGTTGCATAATCTCATAGTCATAGGAACATGTATAAGTCATGAAGAAAGCAATAGCAACATACTAAACGATCGGGTGCTAAGCTAATGGAATGGGTCATGTCAATCAGATCATTCTGCTAATGATGTGACCTCGTTAATCAAATAACAACTCATTTGATGGTTAGGAAACATAACCATCTTTGATTAACGAGCTAGTCAAGTAGAGGCATACTAGTGACACTTTGTTTGTCTATGTATTCACACATGTATTATGTTTCCGGTAAATACAATTCTAGCATGAATAATAAACATTTATCATGATTATAAGGAAATAAATAATAACTTTATTATTGCCTCTAGGGCATATTTCCTTCAGTAAGCATGAAGCAAAATATAAAGCACCCGCCCATATGGACCCGCTTGAAGACTATCAACCTCATATGCTTCTCCCCCTTTTGTCAGTAAGGACCAAAAAGGTTTGAAGACATAGAGCATCTACTCGTCCCCATGCGGAGTAGGTGAAGTAGCAGGGTCATTGGTGGTATTTGGCGGTGCTGAAGAGCTTGGAGCAGAGTTGACGCGTGCTAAAGGAGGTGGTGGTGAAGTAGCATCATCTTCATCCTTGATAACTCTGGCAGTCACTGTTGCAGCAGATGAAGAGAACTCAGAGTCTTCAAGGGATGGAGTTCCTAGCAGCACAGCTCTTCGAGGAGGTGTGGAGTCAAACTTGAATCGCTCAGTGAAGCCATCCTCTTGGAGATCATCTTCAGAACACATCATCGTTAGCCCTTTCCATGTGCGGCGACAGGTTTCATGGGCAACAAAAGCATTCTTGGTGGCAAGATTGCGAATGCGATTAACATCCACCAAGAGGCTTTTCATCTGACGCTTCAGCCAGTCATGATGCCTATCCTGTTTCTGATGAAGAGCCACAAGAAGCTCTCGGTCGTTGAGAACACGAGTGCGCTTCTTGGGTCTTGGAGCAGTTGTACTATCAGTGGCTTCAGTAGACGCAGGGTGTGGTGCATGTGTAGTGTCAGTCAAAGGATACACCCGAGTGACTGCTTCAACTCCTTCAATGTTCTGTGAGAAACTCTGATGCTCTGCATTCTGAAGACTTAGAGGTTCCTTTGCAGGCTCAGGATAGATGGCTTCAGTAGAGATATCCACAACAGGCAGAAAAATCCTATGATTGCGAGCAGATGGCTAATATGAGATATCGGAGTGAAGTTTAATTAGCCGCATTACCCATGGGGCGTAGAACTTCAAGCCAAACAGATCAGAGCCTGATGCAGCAAGTTGGCGGATGAATAAGTCCTGTGCATTGAAGCATTTTCCATGAAGAATATAGAAGACCAAAGTCTTCATTGCACCCTCAAGCTTGGCATTTGGAGAGTGCCCTTTGATGGGCCAGAGAGTTCGCCTGATGATGTGATAGATGGTTCTTGGCAGATACTCAAGGTCTTCAACGAAGAACTCTGTTGGATAAGCAGCATCTTGGGGCAATGGATTCATCATGCTGAACATCTGACTCATATCAGGTTCCGGCCTCTTGAAGATGCTCTCAATAGCTTCACTATGGCTTCAATGTCAAGGCGCTTGTGTGGGAATATGCGACCTTGGTTGTAAAGAATGCATGAGTAATAGCTTCGCTGAGGATAGCTCCAGAACCGATCAGATGATATCCTTTCCCTTGAGTAGGGGTTCCTGGAGCTATCGAAGAATGTGTTGTCTGCCCTGAAGCCATTGATATTGAAGGAGCCAGGTGCTGATGCAGGACCTGGGAACCTTGGCAATCTTTGGATTGGCTTCTGTACCTGAGGCATGTGCTCAACATGATAGTCGAACTGGGGACCGGCAGCAGACTCGGGAACAGAAGTGATGGGATCAGTGGCTTCGCTGTCTTCTTCTTCCGTTGGGGAGGGCTCCACATTAGCTTCATTGGTGGTTGTGGCAGCCACAAGATTTTAAAGCACGTTCTCCTTGAGAACTGCTTCTTGGTGGGACAGTTGAGTGGCAACTTGTGGGACTTCATCTTCCGCGGCTAATGCAGCCGGATTGTCTTCAGCAAAGACTTGAGGCCTTGGACCTTTGCGAAGCCTGCGCAACACAGGCGACGCCTGTGGAGTTGGAGTTGGCTGGGCCTCAAAGTCTTCTTCCTCTTGTGGGCGATCCGCCCATGAAGCATCATGTGCAATTGGCGTCAGTGGACGACCAATGCTGATGAGTTCGCTGTTTTCAAGCTGAGGAAGGACTGCACCATCTTATACATTGTCATGTTGACCAATGTCTTCAGCAGCGATGGGATCAGCTGCTGGAAAGTCTTCAGCTTTATGAGCATCTATGGAAGCAGGCTCATGGATAGTCAGTTGGTGTTCAGCTTCAGGATAGACCATAGAAATGGGTTCAACTATCAAGGGCTCTGTGGGAGCAGCCCGATCTTTCTTGGTCTTCCTCTTCTTCTTGGAGGGAGAAGTTGGAGAGGCTTCAGAATGTTTCCTCTTCCTGGCTTCAGCCTTAGCAGTCCTTGTCTTCTTGAGCTCTGAAGCGGTTGACCGGCTTTTTGGCTTCGAGCTAGTCAGTCTAGTTGGGAAGACAATCGGAACTGCTTCCTGCCTTGGTGCGTCAGGTTTAGCCGTAGCAGGCTTCTTCTTCTTCTTTGCGGCCATCCTGGGGTCGATGCCAGGACGCCCAAGGGCCTTGCGCTTCTCAGCCTCATTGTAGGCTTGCACACATTTGTCAGCCAGAGTCTTCATGCGCTCACGCGAACCCTGAGCTTCTGCATGTTTCTTTACAAAGGCTTCCTTGAGCTCGTGCATCATACTCTTGAAGTTCTTCACTTCCTGCACGCTGAGCTTGGCCATATGCTTCTTGAATTGAGCCTTTTCATAGTCAATCTTTTGCTTCAGTTCAACAATTCCCATAGGCAATAGCGAGTTTTGAAGCAATGGCGCCTTGGAAGGCGACACTGAGGCCAATTGGTAGCTGCAGATCTTCAAAGCTGATGTTTGGCGTGTCAAACCACTCGTCAATGAAGTTGTGGATGATGGTCACATCAAAGAGAGGCAGATCATTGAAGATTTCTGCTTCTTCTTTGCTCTTGATGAGTTGCTCAAGAGCGTCATCTGCTAGATCTTCATCACTTGACAGATCAATGTCGTCATTGCACAGAATGGCAGTAGCAGTTAGCTCTTGTCTGGTGTGAGGCAGAGGCATCTTGGCCTTCTGGGGCTTGGAGATGCGAGATAAGTCTTCGGACTGCACACTGTCTTCAGGAGGTGCAGTTGCCAGTGGCTTCGCCCGGGAGATTTTTGGTGAAGGGGCAGGCTTTGAAGCTTTAGGCTTCTTCAGCTTCTTTGTCTTCAGCGCTGCAGGCGCTTCATCTGATTCAGCGTCAGCGGCAGGCTCATTCACTACAGTCCCTTGAACCAAGATATGGGTGATGAGGCCTTCAAGGTTGTAGAAAGGACCGATGACATTGGGTTCTGCATCTCGTGTGCCATCTGCCCTTGGTGCTGAGGGACCAGGGTTGAAGTCTAACCCCAAAGTCTTCTTGTTCTGCTTCACTGAGTTCTAGGCAAACTGGAAGTTGCGCTTGAACAGATTGTCGTCACGACACCATAGTAGTGACGATGGGTGTGCATCAGCAGGCTATGGCCCACGGACCATGTAGGGATAGAAGCCTTGTTCAATGGCTTCATCTCTGGACCTGGGCAGAAGATTCTTGTATAGGATGTCTCCCCACGGTCTCTTGATGGCATTTTTCTCAGCATATTCCTGGGTTACAAATCGGTATTTGAACCATTGTCCTGCCCAATATCTTCGAATCCATAGGATTCGGGTCTTGCGCTGATTGTAATCCTCTTCAGGATCTGTCTTGTACAGTTCTGAGAGTTCATCTGGCAGATCTCTGGATGTTTCTCCACGACGCTTTCTGCCACCCTTCCTTGTTGCTTTCTCTGAAGCCATAAACTTTAACTTGAAAGGCTTCAACACGTTCAAAGGCTTCAAAGGTTTTTGCTTGCTGGACCAACAGGAACTGGCTTCGGGAGAATTAATGTGATGCTGTAAGAATTCTGCAAATGAATGCAGACTATGAGAACCAAAGGATTCTCCCACGGACATGTACCTGTGACAGCATTAAGGTGCGAGGGAAGGGGAAAAGGTCATATGCATTCTCAGAAGATTTTGAAGATAAATCAGTTTAGAAGACATTGACCTCATCGTGCGAAGACATTCACTCATAGATAAGGAGTTGGTTCCAGATTTGCATGAATCCACAGATCAGTACAAGTGAGGAATCTAACTACTTTGTGAAGCATAAGTGAATATACTAGGCATGTTATGAGATGCAGTATGAGAGAGATCTAACTTGTGTGAATAGAAACTGCTTGTGGTAGAAGGTGACAAATCCATAGGATCAACGGTGCTGTAAAAAGGAAGTTTTATTTACCACACTAAGAACTGCTAGACGAAGTGGAAGATGAGGCCGAGCAGTTCGATCTTCCGTGCCCTAACTTGGCGACGGAGGACACCTACGGCGACGGCGGAGAGGACGATGTCCGCGGTCGGCGTGAAGACGGCGTCGGAGAGGTTGCGGCAGCGAAGCGCTTCGTCGCCGGCATCGTCGAGGGCTAGCGGTGGCACTAGGGTTCGTGCGAGAGTGGAAGAAGAGATAATGACCGCTGTGAAGTGTGTATTTATAGGTACATGGGCGGCACTGCGCTATTACACAGGTGCCCCTGGCGATTCGCATCTGAGGAACACGTGGCCATTATGCGGAATTTTGGGGTTTGTTCCACGTCCCACGCACGCCTTGATTGTCGGGTGGTCGTTCCTACTTCTCCGGGTTTCATGTGGAGGAATGAGCATTGAAAACGGACTTAATGGTTGTCTCTGTATCTTCTGCTGATAAGGACGCAGAGAAGACATTCGACAGTTTCAATAGAATGCATATGTTTTCCAGAGATAGAATTTGAGATAGAAAGCATAGAGAGGTTAGGGTCCGATCACATTCACTTAGTTCAAAAGATTCAACAATGAAGACATAGCTATAAGTGAATGTTGTAGAGGACAGAACACTAATATATATATATATATATATATATATATATATATATATATATATATATATATATATATATATATATATAATCAACATAGTGAAGATAATCATGAAGATATGTTGAGATCGAAGCCAAACCAAATGTGAAGACATTGCAAGGTAACGCCATGAGTGAAACACTTCAAAATAGAACATTTGGTGGTGGCGTTACCCACCGTATAGGAAGTATTAGACCTAGACACGGCGCACAATTATCATGGCGCTCTGAAGTCAAATTCCACATTAATGTATTCACACTTAGAATGTATGTCTTCATTGATTGAAGATATACTTTACTTCGTGTGTTGCACATCTAAGTCATCAATATGCATTAGGGTTAGGATGTGTGCCTGATCACAGGACATTTGAGGATTCCAGGATATTTAGCTCACACCGTAACTTGCAAAATCTCTTCTCATCCAAGGGCTTGGTGAAGATATCTGCCAATTGCTCTTCAGTGTTGACGTGTATGATATCAATATCTTCCTTCACAACATGATCTCTGAGAAAGTGATGACGAATTTCAATGTGCTTTGTCTTCGAGTGCTGAACTGGGTTGTTGGCGATCTTGATGGCGCTTTCGTTGTCGCAGTAAAGTGGCACTTGCTTCAGATGAATGCCATAGTCCTTGAGTGTTTGCTTCATCCACAGAAGCTGAGCGCAGCAAGATCCAGCAGCAATGTATTCAGATTCAGCAGTGGAGAGAGATACACAGTTCTGCTTCTTTGAAGACCAACATACAAGTGATCGTCCCAGAAAGTGACATGTGCCTGATGTAGATTTGCGATCAACTTTGTCACCAGCATAATCAGCATCCGAGAATCCAACCAGATCAAACTCTGAGCCCTTTGGATACCATAATCCTAGATTTGGGGTGTGAGCCAAATATCGAAGAATTCGCTTCACAGCTAAGTGATGCGACTCCTTTGATGCCGCTTGAAATCGAGCACACATGCAAACACTAAGCATAATATCTGGCCTAGATGCACATAGGTAAAGTAAAGAACCAATCATGGAGCGGTATACCTTTTGATCGAACTCTTTACCATTGTCGTCGGGACCCAGATGATGTTTGGCTGGCATTGGTGTTGTGAAGCCTTTGCAGTCTTGCATACCGAACTTCTTCAGGCAATCTTTGAGATACTTCTCTTGAGATATGAAGATGTCGTTGCGTTGTTGTCGTATTTGAAGACCGAGGAAGAACTTCAGCTCTCCCATCATGGACATTTGATATTGCTCTTGCATCATATATCCAAACTCTTCACTGTACTTCTGATTGGTGCAGCCGAAGATAATGTCATCCACATATATTTGGCACACAAACAGTTCACCATCATATGTCTTCGTGAAGAGAGTGGGGTCTAGGGAACCAGGTATGAAGCCTTTGCTCTTCAGGAAGTATTTGAGTGTGTCATACCAGGCCCGAGGGGCTTGTTTGAGGCCATACAGTGCCTTGTTGAGCTTGGTTACCATGTCAGGATGTTTTGGATCTTCAAAGCCAGGCAGTTGTGCAACATACACTTCTTCTTCAATCTTGCCATTGAGAAAAGCACTCTTCACATCCATTTGATATAGAAGTACGTTATGATGATTTGCATAGGCCAGCAGTATGCGTATGGCTTCAAGTCTAGCCACAGGAGCAAATGTTTCATCGAAGTCAATGCCTTCCACTTGAGTATATCCTTGAGCAACCAGACGAGCTTTGTTTCTGACAACTTGACCATGCTCATCTTTCTTGTTGCGGTATATCCATTTGGTGCCTATTATATTGTGCTTCCGTGGATCAGGACGCTTAACTAGTTCCCATACATTATTCAGCTCAAACTGTTGAAGCTCTTCTTGCATAGCTTGAATCCATTCAGGTTCCATGAAGGCTTCTTCAACTTTCTTGGGTTTTGTTATTGAGACGAATGCGAAGTGCCCATAGAAATTTGCTAGCTGAGTTGCCCTTGAACGAGTGAGTGGATCGGGTGCATTGATGCTATCAATTATTCTTTAATCTGCACTTCATTGGCAATGCGAGGATGTACAGGGCGAAGACTTTGCTCTTGCTGACCATTGTCGTTGTTAGAAGGAATGTCTTCAGGCTGAGCATTGTCTTCATGTTGATCAGGTGCTAAGATGATAAGTTCTTCTTCAGGATGAGCTTCAGAAGATATAATTTCTCCAGTTCCCATTAGCTTGATTGATTCACTGGATGGAACTTCATCTAGCACATTTGGCAGTTGCTCTCTTTGTGAACCATTGGTCTCATCGAACCGCACATCCACTGTTTCAACCACTTTGTAATGAAAGAGATTGAAGACTCTGTAGGAGTGTGAATCCTTTCCATATCCAAGCATAAAACCCTCATGTGCTTTTGGTGCAAACTTTGAGGTGTGATGTGGGTCCTTGATCCAGCACCTTGCGCCAAATACTCTGAAGTAACTGACATTTGGCTTCTTGCCAGTAAGGAGCTCATAAGATGTCTTGTTCAGAAGCTTGTGAAGATAAACACGATTGATTGTATGGCATGCAGTATCAATGGCTTCAGGCCAGAATTTTCTTGGGGTCTTGTATTCATCTAGCATCGTTCTGGCCATGTCAATGAGTGTTATGTTCTTGCGTTCGACGATGCCATTCTGCTGTGGCGTGTACGGGGCTGAGAATTCATGTGTGATGCCCAAGGTATCAAGATATGTATCAAGGCTAGTGTTCTTGAATTCAGTGCCATTGTCACTTCTGATGTGCTTTATCTTGGCGCCATAATTGTTCATAGCTCGATTGGCGAAGCGTCTGAAGACATCCTGCACTTCAGTCTTGTAAAGGATTATGTGCACCCAAGTATATCTAGAATAATCATCAACAATAACGAAGCCATAGAGGCAAGCAGTAGTAGTAAGAGTTGAGTAATGAGTGGGACCGAAAAGATCCATGTGAAGCAGTTCGAAGGGTCGAGTAGTGGTCATGATTGTCTTCGAGGGATGTTTGGCCCTCGTCATCTTTCCTGCTTCATAGGCAGCGCATAAGTGATCTTTCTTGAACTTGACGCCTTCGATGCCTATGACATGCTTCTTCTTTGCCAGGGTGTGGAGGTTCCTCATGCCAGCATGCCCAAGCCTCCGATGCCAGAGCCAGCATTCTGAAGCTTTTGCTAGAAGACATACGACAAGCTGTGGTCCTGCTGAGAAATCTACCACGTACAAATCATCTTTTTGATACCCTTCAAATACTAGAGACTTGTCAGATTCCATTAGTACAAGGCAACGATATTTTCCAAATATTACGATCATGTTGAAATCGCAAAGCATTGAGACAGACATTAAGTTGAGGCCAAGGGATTCAACAAGCATGACTTTGTCCATGTGTTGATCCCTTGAGATTGCAACTCTACCTAGACCCAATACCTTACTTTTACCAGTGTCAGCAAATGTGATGTGGCTCTTGTCGGATGGACGTAAGGTTGAGTCCATAAGAAGACTTCTTTTGCCAGTCATGTGATTTGTACATCCACTATCAATAATCCATTCTGAAGACGTTGGTGTCATACCCTACAGTGCAGGTAGGGGGATAGGCTTCACCAAGAGCATTGTGAAGCAAAAACATTTGTTGAACCAATGGGTTATGAAAGCTTAGATCCAGGTTAGGACTAATAGGAAGAGTAGCAAGCGATTCAGGAACGAAGTACATAGTAAGACCATTCGGGCATTTGATCTTGCACCCTACAAGATGTTTAAGGTCCCCAGCAATGGCGTCAGACGATTTTGGTTTTCTGCTGGAGACCTTTCCCTGCAAAAGAGAGTTAAGCTTTCTTAGCCACCCACATCTTCAAGGGTGGCTGAGAAGCAATAAGTCTAAGTGCAGCATCTGAGAATTTTGGCTTTGGAGCCCTAGCAAACAGTCTTGCAGGCGGACAATAGTACTCATAAGAATAAGCAGAATAGTTCTTGGTCTTATGAACATGGCGGTTTGATGAACCGCTCTCATATTCATATGCCTGAGTATGGTTTCCCTGCAAAACATTTGCGTTAGTGCGACTCAGGTGAGTCCTCTGTCTATATGAAGCCTTTGGACCGTATGAAGCCTTTGGTCTGAGGTTTGTCTTCTTCACATGAGGTGTCATGATGACATTCACAGGAAGATTCTCCAGACACCTTTTCGGAACCCAGATCTTCTTCATAGGCGGTCCATTCCTACAGTTAGTACCAATGTACCTGGCAAACACTTCACCATTCTGATTCTTAAACAGTATATAGTTTGCATCAAAGGATTCATCAATGATAATGGGGTTAGCACAAGTGAAGCCAGATAGATTGGATGGGTCTGCTGAAGGTTCCTTTGCAACAACCCACATGGTTTTGGGGTACTGCTCAGGTTTCCAGTAAGAGCCATCAGCATTCATTTTCCTTACGAACCCAACACCCTCTTTCCTCGGGTTTCGGTTTAGTATCTGCTTTTTGAGGACATCACATAGTGTCTGATGCCCTTTAAGACTTTTGTACATCCCTGTTTTAAGCAATGTCTTCAACCTAGCATTCTCATCAGCAATAGCAGTGGTATCCTCAGCAGAGGGGTTAATTACCACATCAACAGTTGAAGATATTGCAACAGTAGTAGCAGTAGAACATTCAGCAACAGAAGTAGCATTATCACGCTCAATGCATTTAAGACATGGTGGTTCAAATCCTTCCTGAGTGGGACTGATCTGTTTGGCGCGAAGTGACTCATTTTCCTTTTGAAGATCCTCATGAACCGCTCTCAATTTCTCAAGATCTTGCTTCCTTTGAACATAATCATAGGAAAGCTTTTCATGAGTTGTTGAGAGAGTTTCATGACGACTTTCAAGTTCCTGATACTTAACGTGAAGATTTTTTATGTCTTCAATTAAGGATTCAGATCAAGTCATTTCAGCACCTAACAGATCATCGCTTCTGTCTAACAGTTTTTGAATATGTTCCATAGCTTTTTGTTGTTCAGTTGCAATTTTAGCAAGTGTTTTGTAGCTAGGTTTTGAACCACAATCAGAGTCATCGTCACTAGATGTTTGATAGTGAGTAGTGCGTGTGTTTACCTTGGCACCGCGTGCCATGAAGCAGTAGGTAGAAGCGGAGTAGTCCTTGTCATTTGCATCGGTGTCAGTGATGAAGTCATTGTCTTCAGTGTTGAAGATGGACTTGGCAACGTATGCTGTAGCCAGACTTGCGACGCCTGAATCGGACTCCTTCTCAGACTCCACCTCCGCCTCCTCAGAAGCGGACTCCTCCTCTGAATCCATTTCCTTGCCAACAAACGCACATGCCTTGCCAGATGAGCTCTTCTTGTGTGATGAAGACTTTGAGGAAGACTTGGAAGAAGACTTTGAGTATTTCTTCTTCTTCTTGTCGTCAGAGTCATATTCCTTGCTCTTCTTCTTCTTTTTGTTCTCATTGTCCCACTGTGGACACTCAGAGATGAAGTGGCCAAGTTTCTTGCACTTGTGACATGTTTTCTTCTTGTAGTCATGAGCAGAAGCTTCATCATTCCTTGAGCTTGATCGGGAAGACTTTCTGAAACCTTTCTTCTTGGTGAATTTTTGGAACTTCTTCACAAGCATAGCAAGTTCCCTTCCAATGTCTTCAGGATCATCAAAACTGCTGTCAGATTCTTCTTCAGATGAGGAGACAGCTTTTGCCTTCAAGGAACGAGTTCGCCCATAGTTTGGACCGTAGATATCTCTTTTCTCAGAAAGCTGAAACTCATCTGTGTTGAGCCTCTCAAGTATGTCAGATGGATCGAGTGTCTTGAAATCAGGACGTTCTTGAATCATCAGGGCTGGGATGTCAAACGAACTATTAAGTGATCTCAGTAGTGTCTTGACGACTTCATGTTTGGTGATCTCAGTAGCGCCGAGGGCTTGAAGCTCATTTGTGATGTCAGTGAGTCGGTCAAATGTGTGTTGGACATTCTCATTGTCATTTTGCTTGAAGCGGTTGAAGAGGTTGCGAAGGACACTGATTCTTTGATCTCTCTGGGTTGAGATGCCTTCATTGACCTTGGAGAGCCAGTCCCAGACCAGCTTAGTTGTCTTCAAAGCACTCACACGGCCATACTGTCCTTTGGTCAGGTGACCACAGATGATATTCTTGGCAATAGAGTCCAGTTGAACAAATTTCTTGACATCAGCAGCAGTGACACCTTCTCCAGCCTTGGGAACGCCGTTTTCGACGGCATGCCATAGGTCGACATCAATGGCTTCAAGATGCATGCGCATCTTATTCTTCCAGTAGGGATATTCAGTTCCATCGAAGACGGGGCACACATCGGAGACTTTAATTATCCCTGCAGTCGACATAGCTAAAACTCCAGGTGGTTAAACCGAATCACACAGAACAGGGAGCACCTTGCTCTGATACCAATTGAAAGTGCGTTATATCGACTAGAGGGGGGTGAATAGGCGATTTTTATGAAAGTCTTCAAAACGTGGGAGTTATGAAGACAAACGATAGAAGTAAACCTAATACCCTGCAGCGGAAGGTAGACTACACTAGGCAAGCCATAGTCAAGTATTTAATAGAGTGAAAGCACAATGACTAATAGCAGCAATGTAGTAAGGATCAGGTAGGAAGATATTGTGAAGCCAGACAGAACACACAGTCACTCAGTGAAGACAAAAGATAGTGCAAACATACAATGACTTCACAAGGAGTAACAGTAAGTAAAGGGAAGGGAAGATGAAACCAGTGACTCGTTGAAGACAATGATTTGTTGGACCAGTTCCAGTTGTTGTGACAACTGTACGTCTGGTTAGGGCGGCTAGGTATTTAAACCTTAGGACACATAGTCCCGAACACCCAGTCCTGAACACGCAGCTCAGGACACCCAGTCCTCACCGTATTCCCCTTGAGCTAAGGTCACACAGACCTCGCCCAATCACTCTGGTAAGTCTTCAAGGTAGACTCCCAAACCTTCACAGACTTCGTTCACTGGCAATCCACAATGTCTCTTGGATGCTCAGAACGCGACGCCTAACCGGCTGGAGGATGCACAGTCCTCAAGTGTAATAAGTCTTCAGATCACACAGACAAGAAGACTTAAGTGATGCCCAATTCTCTTTGGCTCTGGGTGGTTAGGGCTTTATCCTCGCAAGGAATTCTCTCTCAAAGGCTTCGAGGTGGGTTGCTCTCAAACGACAAAAGTCGTACTCTCATTCTGAGCAGCCAACCGTTTATGGTTGTGGGGGTGGGCTATTTATAGCCACTTGGCAACCCGACCTGATTTGTCCGAAATGACCCTGGGTCACTAAGGAACTGACACGTGTTCCAATGGTCAAATTTCAAACTCACACGGCAACTTTACTTGGGCTACAAGCAAAGCTGACTTGTCCGACTCTGGACAAGATTCGCTCTCATAGTCTTCACTCGAAGACATAGGTTTTTGGTTAGGCATCACTTCAGTCATTCTGACTGGTTCTCTTGGACCCCACTTAATAGTACGGTGGTTCCTATGACTCAACACAAAAGAAAAAGAACTACGAAAGATCTAAGTCTTCGAGCTCCATAGGCTTCATGTGGTGTCTTCTCTTGTCATAGTCTTCAATGTGAATATCTTCATATACCACCTTTGACTTCAATGTCTTCATACATTTTTAGGGGTTATCTCTGGTAGGAAAACCGAATCAATGAGGGACTTCTACCTGTGTTATCCTGCAATTCTCATAAACACATTAGTCCCTCAACTAGGTTTGTCGTCAATACTCCAAAACCAACTAGGGGTGGCACTAGATGCACTTACAGATACTACATAGTAGTTGGCATATCTTACAAAAGAGATCATGCATAGAGTTCAGTACACAGAGTTCAGTACATAGGCTAAGAACATCATAGGCGGCACGCAGGCTCGCGGTGAATGCATCCAACACTAACAAGCAAGCCTACATCAGTCCCAGGAGGAACTGTGGAGGTAGGTGTAGCCTGACAGCTGGTAGTGACGCGACGGGAAGTCCTCCATGTGAGTAGCCTTGGGTCCGCGGATACTCTGGTGCGGAACCCGACGCGCAGGTGGCAAAAGAGGACCAAGTGCGGAAGAGTAGCCTCCCACATCTGGCCAGCCGACGCCCTAGGGCATCACAGTCCTGGCAGGGTAGATCACAGAATGTGACAGATCACCAGATCGGACAGAGGGGTGCAACAGTGTTAGAGTATGGTACAGGTGATGATGGGTGGTGTACAGCTCGTGGCGAAGAGCTCGGTTAGCTCTATCCAGCCCATCAGCATGCAGAACCAGGTTCTGATGGTAGAAGGGCTCTCGGGTGACAGTGGAGTAGGCAGCAGTGTAGTATCCCTCCGCACCAACATCGGATGCGATAGCAATGTTCCTGAAAGGGGAGGTGTCCAACTCCCGATACTCTCCATGAAGACGTGTTAGAGTAGCATAAGCAGCATCGTGGACCGCCATGTCGATAGTCACTCCAACACCATGAGCAGTGTGCAGCACGATAGTGGAGTCATACTCCTGGGAGTAGAGGTGGACGATGGCACGGTACTGCTCCTGGTTAAAGTCCTGGTACTCCTCATAGACGGTGTACTCAGGGTGCCAACAATAACCCAGATAGGTCATCATCTCAACCAACACAGCAGGTGATCCTGAGGCACCAATGGCCGTCGTGTGGCGCACGACCTGTCTCGCGGGTTCCATCTGAAAACAAAGATGTTTCATAGGAGTCAAATGACAGTGTGGATAATGTTCAATATACTACTCAAAGGAATAACTAGGGCTTATCCAACTTTGGAGTGAACGTGGTCACGGGATCCTAATGTTAGAGTTAGTAAATTTGTTTAACCTGAGTAGAAGAGAGTTTAGAGTCCCAGAGTAAGGGTCAAGGAGTAAAAGATCCTAATACCACCCAAATGGCGACGTGGACCCCTAAGACACGCAGCCATGTTAGTAAAAAGTTTTGTAATGTCTAGACTCGACTCGGCCAAGGAGTGTGGAAGGGGGATTCCTACATGCAGTCAGCTCTGATACCAACTTGTGATGCCCCCGATTCAATCATACACTAATCATACACACAAACATGTACGATCAAGATCAGGGACTCACGGGAAGATATCACAACACAACTCTACAAATAAAATAAGTCATACACGCATCATATTACAAGCCAGGGGCCTCGAGGGCTCGAATATAAGAGCTCGATCATAGACGAGTCAGCGGAAGCAACAATATCTGAGTACAGACATAAGTTAAACAAGTTTGCCTTAAGAAGGCTAGCACAAACGGGGATACATAAAGAAAGAGGCGCAGGCCTCCTGCCTGGGATCCTCCTAAGCTACTCCTGGTCATCGTTAGCGGCCTGCACGTAGTAGTAGGCACCTCCAGTGTAGTAGGAGTCGTTGTCGACAGTGGCGTCTGGCTCCTGGGCTCCATCGTCCGGTCGCAGCAATCAGGTGTAGAAAGGGGGAAAAGGGGGAGCAAAGCAACCGTGAGTACTCATCCAAAGTACTCGCAAGCAAGGAACTACACTACATATGTATGCATTGGTATCAAATGAAAAATGGGTAGCATATGTGGACTGAACTGCAGAATGCCAGAATAAGAGGGGGATAGCTAGTCCTATCGAAGACTATGCTTCTAGCAACCTCCATCTTGCAGCATGTATAAGAGAGTAGATGGTAAGTTCACCAAGTATCATTGCATAGCATAATCCTACCCGGTGATCCTCCCCTCGTCGCCCTATGAGAGAGCGATCACCGGTTGTATCTGGCACTTGGAAGGGTGTGTTTTATTAAGTACCCGATTTTAGTTGTCATAAGGTCAAGGTACAACTCCAAGTCGTCCTATTACCAAAGATCACGGCTATTCGAATAGATTAACTTCCCTACATGGGTGCACCACATTTCCCAACACGCTCGATCCTGTTTGTCGGGACACACTTTTCTGGGTCATGCCCAGCCTCGGAAGATCAACACGTCGCAACCCTACCTGGGCACAACAGAGAGGTCAGCACGCCGGTCTAAATCCTATGGCGCGGGGGTCTGGGCCCATCGCCCATTGCACACCTATACGTTGCGTGGGCAGCCAGAGAGCAGACCTAGCAACCTCCATTACAAAGGAAGTTGCGTTACGCGGTCCAACCCGGCGCGCGCCGCTCAGTCGCTGATGTCACGAAGGCTTTGGCTGATACCATGACGTCGAGTGCCCATAACTGTTCCCGTGTAGTTGGTTAGTGCGTATAGGCCAGTGGCCAAACTCAGATCAAATACCAAGATCTCATTAAGCGTGTTATTTTGACATAACCGCGGACGCCGACCAGGGCCAGGCCCACCTCTCTCCTAGGTGGTCTCAACCTGCCCTGTCACTCCGCCACAAAGCAACAGTTGGGGGCCGTCGGGAACCCAGGCCCACCACTACCTGGGTGGAACCACCTGCCCCTTCAGCCCCCAACATCGGAATCACTTGCGGGTACTCAATGAGTCGACCGACTTTAGTCACAACATGTATAGTATGTATGTATAGTATATACCCGTGATCAACACCCGACATGATCATGGCCCGATAGTATAGCATGGCAGACTGACAAGAATGTAAGGCCACTGATGGTAATTTAGCATCCTATACTAAGCATTTAGGATTGCAGGTAAGGTATCAACAGTTGTAGCAACAATGACAGGCTATGCATCAGAATAGGATTAACGGAAAGCAGTAACATGCTACACTACTCTAATGCAAGCAGTAGAGAGAAGAGTAGGCGATATCTGGTGTTCAAAGGGGGGGCTTGCCTGGTTGCTCTGGCAAGAAAGAGGGGTCGTCAACAGTGTAGTCGATTGGGGCACCAGCAGCAGCATTAGCCTCGTAGTCTACCAGAGACAAGAGGGGGAAGAAACAATGAATACAATGCAAACAGATGCATAACGATGCATGACATGACAAGTAGCGGTGCAGATGTGCCCTAACGCGGTATGAGGTGATACCGGTGAAGGGGGGAAACATCCGGGAAAACATCCCCGGTGTTTTGCGTTTCCGGATAAATGAACCGGAGGGGGAAAGTTGCGTGTTCGCTATGCTAGGGATGCATGGTGGATGAACGGGCTGCGTATCCGGATTCGTCTCGTTGCTTTGAGCAACTTTCATGTACAAAGTTTTTCCATCCGAGCTACGGTTTATTTTATATTAATTTTAGAAGATTTAAATTAATTTTAGCATTTATTTAATTAATTTAATTCAACATTATCTAGAATAGTGTTTGCTGACATCATCGTGACGTCAGCAGTTGACCATTGACCTGGTCAACCTGACAGGTGGGTCCCACCTGTCAGCGACTGTTTGACTAATTAATAGTAGTTAATTAGGTTAACTAGTTATTAGGTTAATTAATCTTAATTAGTTAATTTAAACCTAATTAATTAAGTTAATTATTTAATTAATTAATTGATTGATTATTTTTTATTTATTTATTATATTTTTAAATTCTTTTTTAAAACCGTTCTCAGGGGCGTGGGGCCCCCATGTCATTGGCCAAGGGGGGCTAGCGGGCATGCGGGCGATGGGTTTACGGGCGTGGGCACAGGGGCATGGGCGCCGGCGCCCGTGCGGAACCGGGCGCACCGGCACGGCGATGCGGGCAACGGCGAGCGGCCAGCGACCAACGTGGGGAGGCGGAGTACGACGAGGGAGGTCGGAGCGGGGCGGCGAGTGGCGGAGCTGAAGCGGTGCGCGGCTAGGGAAGACACGGGCGCAGTAGCATGCGGCCGGGCGTGGTCGGGGGAGGCAGGGCGCGGCCAGGGGCTTCGGCGTGTGGGGGAGGGCGTTTCGGCAGCAGCAGGCACATGCCGGGGTGGCGTAGTGCGGCAACCAAAGCGGAGCGGACGCGAGGGGGGGCGAGGGCGCGAGCGCGGGCGGCATCGGATGGCGCTGCGCGGCGGATGCAGGACGAGGCCGTTGCGGGCGGCGAGAAGAGGAGGCGTGCAGCAGCGGGTAGCAGCGAGCGCGGGCGCAGCAGTGGTGTAGGGCGTGGGGAACGGCGTGCGGCGGCGGGCAGCGGCGAGCGCACGCAATGGGCAGCGGTGGGCGTGCGACGGCTGCGGGGAGCAGA
>NC_041382.1:212119211-212133048 GCF_002162155.2 Triticum dicoccoides | reverse complement strand
GGCGACAGCAGGTGGTGTCGAGACGGCGGGGTCGTGCCCCGATCCGATCTGGATCGGGGGAAGGGGGAGAGTGGGGGCGCGAGTGGGGGAGAGTAGGGTGTCGGTGGGTGACCGGTGGAGTGGGGAGGGGGTTATGGAGAGGAGATGGGCCAGTCTGGTGGGTCGTGGCCCATTTGGGCCGGTGGCCTGCTGGGCCGGAGCCCCCGGGGGGGTTCTTTCCTTTTTATTTTTTTATTTGTTTTCTTTTCTTTTATTTATATATTTTTTGTTTTAAATCATTTTACATTATTTAGGCATTTTATAAAAATGTGGTTATTACACCATATTTACATATGCAAAATATGGCATCTCCAGAACATTTTTGTTTTAACTTTTGAAAACTTTTATTGTTGACATTAATTTGAATTTGAATTTTTAAACGGTTTCGAATCAACGTAAGGTTAACAACAGTAACCGTGGTGACATGGCACCATTAGCATGGGATTACTATAGCTTAATTACCCGGGCATTACACAGGGGGCGCGCCGAGGGGGTGGGCGTACCCTCCACCCTCGTGGGCACATGGTGGGCCCCGTGGTGTGTTCTCAGTGCTAATAATTCTTACATATTCTAGGGAAAAATCATATTTCATTTTCGAGACATTTGGAGAACTTTTATTTTCGGGGTATTTTTTATTGCAAGGATAATTCAGAAAAAGACAGAAAATACTATTTTGCTTTATTTAATCTAGATAACAGAAAGTAAAAAGAGGTTACAGAGAGTTGTACTTTCTAACTTTATCCATCTCATAGTCATCAAAAGAAATCCACTAACAAGGTTGATCAAGTATTGTTAACAAACTCATTCGGAATCGCATGAAACCGGAGAATTTTCGAATAACACTAGGTTACCTCAACGGGGATATGCACATCCCCAACAATAAGAATATCATATTTCTTCTTGACATTAGGAAGAGGAAATTCAAAACCTCCAATAATAATCGTTGAAATTTTTCCAATAGAATTGATACTATGGACTTGAGGTTGTTTCCTCGGAAAGTGTACCGTATGCTCATTACCATTAACATGAAAAGTGACATTGCCTTTGTTGCAATCAATAACAGCCCCTGCAGTATTCAGAAAGGGTCTACCAAGAATAATAGACATACTATTGTCCTCAGGAATATCAAGAATAACAAAGTCCGTTAAAATAGTAACGTTTGCAACCACAACAGGCACATCCTCACAAATACCGACAGGTATAGCAGTTTATTTATCAGCCATTTTCAAAGATATTTCAGTATGTGTCAACTTATTCAAATCAAGTCTACGATATAAAGAGAGAGACATAACACTAGCACCGGCTCCGAGATCACATAAAGCAGTTTTAACATAGTTTCTCTTAATGGAGCATGGTATAGTTGGTACTCCTGAATCTCCTAGTTTCTTTGGTATTCCACCTTTAAAAGTGTAATTAGCAAGCATGGTGGAAATTTCAGCTTCCGGTATCTTTCTTTTATTTGTAACAATATCTTTCATATACTTAGCATAAGGATTCATTTTAAGCATATCAGTCAAACGCATACGCAAAAAGATAGGTCTAATCATTTCAGCAAAGCGCTCGAAATCCTCATCATCCTTTCTCTTGGATGGTTTAGGAAGAAAAGGCATGGTTTCTGAACCCATGGTTCTCTTTCTTTACCGTGCTTCCTAGCAACGAAGTTTCTCTTATCATAATGTTGATTCTTTGATTGTGGGTTACCAAGATCAACAGCAGGTTCAATCTCTACATCATTGTTATTGCTAGGTTGAGCATCAAACGGAACATCATTATTAACATTATCACTAGGTTCATGTTCATCGCCAGATTGTGTTTCAGAATCAGAAATAGAAATATCATTGGGATTCTCAGGTATGTCTACAACAGGTTCACTAGAAGCCCGCAAAGTCCTATCATTTTTCTTTTTCTTCTTCTTAGAAGAACTAGGTGCATCAACATTAGTTCTCTGAGAATCTTGCTCAATTCTCTTAGGGTGGCCCTTAGGATACAAAGATTCCTGAGTCATTTTACCCCCTCTAGTCACAACTCTAATAGCATTATCATTTTTCTTATTATTTAATTTATTGAGAAAATCATTCTGAGCTTTAAGCACTTGTTCTACTTGAGTGGTAACCATAGAAGCATGTTTACTAATAAGTTTAAGTTCACCTTTAACTCTAGACATATAATCACTCAAGTGTTCAATCATATAAGCATTACGTTTCAATTGTCTACCAACATAAGCATTGAAGTTTTCTTATTTAACAATAAAATTATCAAACTCATCTAAGCATTGGCTAGCAGACTTATTACGAGGAATATCACTTTCATAAAATCAGTAGAGAGAATTTACCTTTACTACCTGTGTCGGGTTATCAAGACCATGTATTTCTTCAATAGGTGGTAAATTCTTAACATCTTCAGCTTTAATACCTTTTTCTTTCATGGATTTCTTTGCCTCTTGCATAAATTCAGGACTGAGAAATAGAATACCCCTTTTCTTCAGAGTTGGCTTAGGAGTTGGTTCAGGAAGTGTCCAATCATTTTCATTACTCAATATATTATTCAATAGCAATTCAGCTTGATCGACAGTTCTTTCCCTGAAAACACAACCAGCACAACTATCCAGGTGGTCTCTGGAAGCATCCGTTAGTCCATTATAAAAGATATCAAGTATTTCATTTTTCTTGAGAGGATGATCAGGCAAAGCATTAAGTAATCAGAGAAGCCTCCCCCAAGCTTGTGGGAGACTCTCTTCTTCAATTTGCACAAAATTATATATTTCCCTTAAGGCAGCTTGTTTCTTATGAGCGGGGAAATATTTAGCAGAGAAGTAATAAATCATATCCTGGGGACTATGCACACAACAAGGATCAAGAGAATTAAACCATGTTTTAGCATCACCCTTTAATGAGAACGGAAATAACTTAAGAATAAAGTAATAGCGAGTTTTCTCATCATTGGTGAACAGGGTGGCTATGTCATTTAATTTAGTAAGATGTGCCACAACAGTTTCAGATTCATAGCCATAGAAAGGATCAGATTCAATCAAAATAATTAACTCAGGATCGACAGAGAAATCATAATCCTTATCGGAAATACAGATAAGTGAAGTAGCGAAAGTAGGGTCATAAATCATTCTAGCATTCAAAGACTTTTCTTTCAGCTTAGCTAATAATTCCTTAAGATCATATCTATCATTGCAAGCTAAAAAGTCTCTGGCAGCTTCTTCATCCATAACATAACCCTCAGGCACAACAGGCAATTCATATCTAGGGGGGGAATCTTCATCATCACTTTCATCAATATTATCTGTTTCAATAACTTCATTCTCTCTACCCCTAGCAAGTTGTTCATCAAGAAATTCACCCAGTGGCACAGTATTATCAAGCATAGAAGTAGTTTCATCATAAGTATCATGCAAAGTAGAAGTGGCATGATCAATAACATACGACATATCAGAATGAATAGCAGGAGTAGGTGTCGCAAGTTTCCTCAAAACAGAAGGTGAATCAAGCGCAGAGCTAGATGGCAGTTCCTTACCTCCCCTCGTAGTTGAGGGGAAAATCTTAGTTCTCTTATCTTTCAAATTCTTCATAGTGATCAACAGATATAAATCCCAAGTGACTCAAAGAATAGAGCTATGCTCCCCGGCAACTGCGCCAGAAAATAGTCTTGATAAACCACAAATATAGGGGATCGCAACAATTTTCGAGGGTAGAGTATTCAACCCAAATTTATTGATTCGACACAAGGGGAGCCAAAGAATATTCTCAAGTATTAGCAGCTGAGTTGTCAATTCAACCACACCTGGAAAACTTAATATCTGCAGCAAAGTATTTAGTAGCAAAGTAATATGGAAGTAACGGTAACGTTGGCAAAAGTAACGGTATTGGTTTTGTAGTGATTGTAACAGTGGCAACGGAAAAGTAACTAAGCAAAGATCAATATATGAAAAGCTCGTAAGCAATGGATCAGTGATGGATAATTATGTCGGATGCGATAACTCATGCAACAGTTATAACATAGGGTGACATAGAACTAGCTCCAATTCATCAATGTAATGTAGGCATGTATTCCGAATATAGTCATACATGCTTATGGAAAAGAACTTGCATGACATCTTTTGTCCTACCCTCCCGTGGCAGCGGGGTCCTATTGGAAACTAATGGATATTAAGGCCTCCTTTTAAAAGAGTACCGGACCAAAGCATTAACACTTAGTGAATACATGAACTCCTCAAACTACGGTCATCACCGGTAAGTATCCCGATTATTGTCACTTCGGAGTTAACGGATCATAACACATAATAGGTGACTATAGACTTGCAAGATAGAATCAAGAACTCACATATATTCATGAAAACATAATAGGTTCAGATCTGAAATCATGGCACTCGGGCCCTAGTGACAAGCATTAAGCATAGCAAAGTCATAGCAACATCAATCTCAGAACATAATGGATACTAGGGATCAAACCCTAACAAAACTAACTCGATTACATGATAAATCTCATCCAACCCATCACCGTCCAGCAAGCCTACGATGGAATTACTCACGCATGGCGGTGAGCATCATGAAATTGGTGATGGAGGAAGGTTGATGATGACGATGCCGACGGATTCCCCTCTCTGGAGCCCCGAACGGACTCCAGATCGGCCCTCCCGAGAGAGATTAGGGCTTGGCGGTGGCTCCGTATCGTAAAACACTATGAATCCTTCTCTCCGATTTTTTTCTCCCCGAAAGTGAATATATAGAGTTGGAGTTGAGGTCGGTGGAGCATCAGGGGGCCCACGAGGCAGGGGGCGCGCCCCCAACCCTTGTGGACAGGGTGTGGGACCCCTGGCCTTGATTCTTTCGCTAGTATTTTTATATATTCCAAAAGTATTATCCGATGATTTTCAAGTCATTCCGAGAACTTTTATTTCTGCATAAAAATAACACCATGGCAATTCTGTTGAAAACAGCGTCAGTCCGGGTTAGTTCCATTCAAATCAATCAAGTTAGAGTCCAAAACAAGGGCAAAAGTGTTTGTAAAAGTAGATACGATGGAGACGTATCATCGGTATCTTCATACCTAGTTCAATCTCGTTACCGGCAAGTCTCTTTACTCGTTCAGTAATGCATCATCCTGCAACTAACTCATTAGTCACATTTCTTGCAACGCTTATCATGATGTCCATTACCGAGAGGGCACAAAGATACCTCTCCGATACTCGGAGTAACAAATCCTAATCTCGATCTATGCCAACCCAACAAACACCTTCGGAGATACCTGTAGAGCATCTTTATAATCACCCAGTTATGTTGTGACATTTGATAGCACACAAGGTACTCCTCCGGTATTCAGGAGTTGCAATCTCATAGTCGAAGGAATATGTATTTGACATGAAGAAAGCAATAGCAATAAAACATAACGATCAACATGCTAAGCTAACGGATGAATCTTGTCCATCACATCATTCTCCTAATGATGTGATCTCGTTCATCAAATGACAACACATGTCTGTGGCTAGGAAACTTAACCATCTTTGATTAACGAGCTAGTTATCCAGACATGTATCAAGTTTCCGGTTAATAAAATTCTAGCATGAATAATAAACATTTATCATGATATAAGGAAATATAAATAACAACTTTATTATTGCCTCTAGGGCATATTTCCTTCAAACAAGGCAACGAGCCAAAAGGCAGCGGAGCCAAAAATGCTAGACCTATAGGGAGCTACAAAAGGGCTATAGAGCATTCCATCCTCAAATAATCTGCCCCTTCCCCCTTTGAATTCCGGGCAGGTCTCTTCCCTTCCATTTTCCAATCAAAATTCCCCGTGTTAGTCAATTTGTAATGGTAGGTAGTCTACAGAATGCATCAACGGCACTATTCTCATGTTAATTCCAAAGGTGAAGAATCCCAACTTATTGTCACAATTTTGACCTTTTAACCTATGCAATGTTCTTTACAAGATAGCATCCAAGGTGGTTTCGAACTGCCTAAAGTGAGTCTTGCTGGACATTATATCTGAGGAACAGTCAACTTTTGTCTCTGGGTGCCTTATTATTGATAACATTATTTCAACTTATGAGTGTTTTCATTTTATGAAGCAAAACAAGGCAAAGGAAAACATGCATTGTACACTGAAACTTGACATGACACTACTAGGGAAAAGCCTATACACAGAATCTTAGCAGCAGCGCGCTTTAAAATCAGGCGCTGCTGCTAAGTAGCAGTAGCGCGGGTTTTTAACCCTCGCTACTACTAAGTTGATAGCAGTAGCGCTGGTTTTTTACCCTCGCTACTACTAAGCGGTCTCTACCGTGCCCCCTGGGACATGCCATAGTAGTAGCGCGGGTTTTTAACCCTTGCTACTACTAAGTTGATAGCAGTAGCGCTGGTTTTTACCCCTCGCTACTACTAAGCGGTCTCTACCGTGCCCCTGGGCCATGCCATAGTAGTAGCGAGGGTTATAAACCCGCGCTACTACTAAGTTTTTACCCCTCGCTACTACTAAGAGGTCTCAACCGTGTCCCTCTGGGACATGCCATAGTAGTAGCGAGGGGTAAAATCCCTCGCTACTACTAAAGGTCCCATTTTGAAACTCTACCCCCTTGGGGATCGCCTTTTCGGTTTCGTAAAAAGCAAAAGAAATAAAACTTCAAAAATTAAAATCCTTCGAGATGTAGTCATGTTACTACATCTACTAGTTAGGAAATTTTAAAAACTTAAATTTGGACATGTTTTGCAAAAAGTGTAGGGAAAATGTAAAACGGCTATAACTTTTGCATACGATGTTAGAAAAAACGTATAATATATCAAAATGTTTCAAAAATTAAAATCCTTCGAGATGTAGTTATGTTACTACATCTACTAGTTAGGAAAATTTAAAAACTTAAATTTGGACATGTTTTGCAAAAAGTGTAGGGAAATGTAAAACGGCTATAACTTTTGCATACGATGTCAGAAAAAAACATATAATATATCAAAATTTTATTCGATTATTTCACAATTTTATTTTTGCTTTTGCTTAGATTTTGTAATATGTTAAATATATATAATACAAAAGACACTTTACATAAAAATTTACATTTTTTAATTAAACAATCAAAAATGTTAAATGTGGAACAAAAAATGTTAATCATGTGAACCAAAATGTTTGTTACATAAAAACATTCATGTGTTTTAAAAAAAGTGCCATTTAAAAAATCATACACTATAAAAAATGTTCACATAATTCAGAAAAATGTTACATACATTTAGAAAAAATTACGTACCATTTAAAAATTTCAAATTAGTTTCCAAAATATTTATCTGACATTGTCAAAAAAATGTATATAATGTAAAAAATGTTTCATACTATATAATTCTCTCATACCATTGAAAGAAATGAAAGTGTTATTTTGAATAAAAAATTCCGGCGATTCAAAACAATGATCTCATAGGGTAAAAATGTTTATTTACATTAAAAATTTACAACTTCTATTTGGAAAAAAATATTGTGTATTCAGAAAGTTGTTCAAAACATGTATTTGAAAAAAGGAAAAATTTTGTTTTTGCAAGTCCAGATTTTGCCAATTTTCCTTGTGTCATTCCAGATTTTTGACATTTGACATTTGCAACTCTTAGATTTTGACAATTATCACAATTGTCATTCCATGGCGAAAGCAAAATAATTTTATTTCATTTTTGCCACTCTTAGCTTTGGAAATGTATCATAATTACCACTCTGAAAATTTTGCTTTTGCCATGGGAATGGCAATTGTGATAACTGTTAAAAACTAAGAGTGGTAAAAGTGAAATGTCAAAATCTAGAGTGGCATAAGAAAAATTGGCAAATTTTAGAGTGGCAAAAACAAAAATTTCCCTTGAAAAAAAATGTATATCATGAGTTTGTAAAATGTTAAAAGTGCGTCTTAAAAATGTTTCACGTGTGCTAAAAATGTACTTTATGTACTAAAAAGGGAAAATATGTGTGAAAAAACTGACAAAGAAGCAAAAAGGAAAGCAAAAAAACCCAGAAAAAAACAAAGTATAACAAAGAAAACCAAAGCAAAATAACAAAACAAGGAAAATAAAATAAAACAGGTGACAAAAAATAAAACCAAAGGAAAAAAAGAAAAGAAAAAAAGGAAAACCATACCATCCTACACGAACCTACAGCGAATAAAAACCAACAAAACCATTGAGAAAACAGAAACACCGAAGCAAAATAAAGAAATAAATGAAAACTCAAGAAAGCCGGTGTTAAAACAAATAAAACGAAGAAAAGGAAAAACTAAAGAAAACAAGGAAAACCGTACGTACATGAAGCTACATCGCTCAGCGAAGGAACCTCGTTACTGGGCTAGCTCGCTAGACGTCGCCTGTAGACGATTCCTATTTTTTGATGGGCGACATATAGCCTTAGCGGACCTTGCCGGGAACCCTATTTCGCGCGTAGGTCGCTACTTAGCCACCTAACGCGTACCCTCATCATGCGACTGGTCCTTTGTTGGGCCAGCCCATTCCGGGATTTTCTCCATACCGTGCCCCTCAAGAAAAATCTAGAACCTTACATGGACCTGATTTTTATTTTTATTTTTCCTTTGCTTTGTCTTCCAGTTTCTTCTTTTTTTTTCTTTTTCATTTATTTTTTACTTTGTGTTGTTTATTTATTTCTCCTTCTTTATTTATTATGTTTACAAATTTTTGAAATTGTGAACATTTTTATGATGTCATTAACCATTTTTGTAATCATGAACAGATTTTTGGAATCATGTAAATTTTCAAATATATGACCATTTTCTAAAAATTTATGGACATATTTTTTAAATCATGAACATTTTTCCAATACATGTTAGAAATTTGTGATCAATCTTCCAAATAATGAACATTTGTTTTGAAACTCGTGAATATTTTTCAAACTGATGACCATTTTTATGCATTGGTGAATGTTTTCTGAATCGACCAATCTTTTTTGAATCGGCAAACATTTCTTAAATTGACGAAAAAAATCAATGGATGAACATTTTGTCAAAGTAGCGAACATTTTTTGAAATTCATTAACATTTTCTATTTGAAGATTTTATTTATTTGCATGAATGTTTTTTTGATTCAGCGAATAATTTGTGAATCAATGAACTTCTTTTGTAATTGACGATCATTTTTTTGTGAACATTCTAAAAAATCATGAACACTTTTGAATTCACGAACATTTTTTGAATAGGCGGGCATTTTTTTCAAAATCAACATCGTTTTTAACACAAGAACATGTTATGGTTTCTTGAACATCTTTTTAATTCATTTTTAAAAAAAATCAAACTTTTTTGAAATCTTGAATTATTTTTAATAAGAAAAAAAGAAGAACAGAAAAAAAAAGGCAAATAGCAAAAATATGAAATACAAAAATAGTGGGCCTCCAGCCCCGCTCATGGGACAGCTCAATAGGGTGCACGGGAGAGAAGGGGTGCGCCATGCAAGTCGGTAACTTACATTTATAGGGACAAATTGTCTGGAAAAATATTATGGAGACAAACTGTTTTGCATATGAGTATCTAATAACCAACTTAGCTTCTACTATATCTATTCTTTTAACTCGGCATAGCTTTACGTTTGTAGTTTGCAAGGTTTGGTGAGACATGAATCTGCAAATAGATAACATTGTTGTCGTTGGTTTACAACCCTGTGAAAACCTTCAAATAGGCAGAAGACGGAGACCACGGCGCTTGGGCTATGGGCGCGGGCGACGTACCCCCAAAAAATCCCTAGAGTGAACTGGATTACTCTACCTGAGCGCAACGGCGGTGAGCTAGTGTACGGAGGCCTTGATTTCAGCATAGGGTGCTGCTGCACCAGTCCATCCATCAGGCTCAGTTGTGGGGCACCACAGGGGCGAAGAAGCTAGGGGAAATTCTAGTGTGTGAGTAATTGCCATGTGGCATGTTGTATGTGTGTCGATTATAAAACAAACAAACTCTATTTCCTCTTAATGAAATGATGAGGCGATCTTATGCCTCCGCTTTGAAAAAAAACCTTCAGGATAGGATATGGACATGTGGCTGTTTTGGTGGCACGGTGTTAGGATACAGATGAGGTACACACGATATACACTCACTTGATCATACGAATCACAGTTCTAGGTCTCGATTACAAGGAATTGGAGATAAGTGAAGAATGGGGAATTTTGAGTTGGTAGGGGAGACAATCGCTGATGCTGCCATTGCTTGATCCTACGCGGATACCGGCCCTTCCTTCATGCCCTCCCTTAAGTACTGCCTAGCCCCAGGGTGACGGGATTGGTCCAGTTCGGCCCGCTATAGCGAAGATTCACACATTGCTTGCGTCCTGGTCATGAGAAGTCGTCGAGGTGTGGGCCCTCCTTGGCAGTGACCCTGCCCAGTGGCCCAGCTATGTCAGCGAGGCTGACATTCCCCTCCTCTTGAGACACGGCTTGCCCCCAAGCCGTTGATGCCGGAAAACGAGCCTGCAATTCTAACTTGTCCTTCCAAGTGTCTGGAACAGCTTGTTGATTGGACCATCTGAGCAGCACTAGTTCACGTCGTGCCCCCCTTTGATCACGTCATCGCCTTTGCAACACTTGGACTAGAATCACAGGTACATCAGTAGGAATAGGTAGTTGGTCGCTGGCAACCATACCTGGAAGTAGAGCTCGACGTAGTTGTGGTACGTGGAAGACATGATGCACCAAGGCACCCGCTAGCAACTGAATTTTGTAGACCAACTCATTGACACGTTCCAGCACACGGAAAGGGCCGAAAAACTTGAAGGCCAACTTGTGATTTGCGCGTGTCGCCACAGACGTCTGGACATATGGTTGAAGCTTGAGAAATACCTGATCGCCCACTTCAAAGGTACGAAAAGTTCTTCATTTGTCTGTGTGTTGCTTCATGTACTGCTGGGCATGGTGCAAATGCTGTTGGAGTAAGTTCTGCACCGTAGCACACTCATCTAGCCAAGATCTGAGAGCTAGCACGAACACATATTGGTAGGACCGATCCCCCAATGGCGTGGTTTGTGCCCATACATGGCACGAAATGGAGACGTTCCAATTGCAGAGCGATCAGCTGAGTTATACCAAAATTGAGCCAATGGTAAATAGAAACTCCAACGCTTTGGACAAGCATAAGTAAAACATCTCAGAAAGGTCTCAAGGCACTGATTTACTCGCTCGGTTTGTCCGTCCGTCTGCGGATGATTTGCTGAACTCATTCTCAGGCTAGTGCCAACATATTTGAAAAGCTCTTGCCAAAAGTGACTTATAAAGACTGGGTCACGGTCAGAGATGATCGCTCTGAGAAATCCATGGTTTTTGTAAACCCGTGTCATATAGAGAAATGCCACCTTGGAAGTTGTGTAAGGATGAGGTAGTGGCAGAAAGTGTGCAAATTTACTCAACTTATCCACTAGCACCCAAATGCAATTGAATTTACCCGACTGCGGCAACCCATCACTGAAATCCATTGAGATGAGTTCCCATGATTCTTGCAGGACTGGCAAAGGCTCCAACAATCCTGGATACGCGACGCATTCTGGTTTACCCTGTTGGCAAATCTGACAACTGCACACATATTGCATGATGTGCGCTTTCATTTTGGGCCATGCAAAAAGCCCGCGCACACGCCGATATGTCGCCAGAAATCCTGAATGCCCCCCATGGGACTATCGTGGAACGCTGAGATAATATGTTGTTGTAAAGCAGTACTGCCGCCCAGCCATATACGATCCCTGAATCGGATGATCCCTTGGACAAGTGTGAATCTGCCTTTAGGATCCGGCCGAACAGCCAGTTGCTCTACGGCCAAAATGATCTCCAAATACTCTTTCTAATATGTAGATAACCCTCTAAACTCGGGACTGAGAGCCTTGTTCATGAACGCAATGGGGTGTCCTCTTTGTTGCAACACTTCACCTACCCCCATGTCACATGTATCCGTTTCCACCACAAAGGTTTGCTGGAAATATGGTAGAACTAACACCGGGGCTTCCACTAACTGCTTTTTGAGCAAGGAAAATGCCTCTTCTGTATTGCCAGTCCACACAAACGGTGAGCCTTTCTTTAGTAACTAAAACAAGGGCCAAGAGATGATCCCAAATCCTCTAACAAACCGCCTGTAGTATCCTGCAAGACCCATGAAACTTCTTACTTTAGTGTTGGTTGGTCTTGGCCAGTCATGGACAACCTTGATTTTCTGAGCATCTGTGGATACCCCTTCTGCACTAATGGTATGCCCTAGGTAGGATAACTGCTGCTGAGCAAAAGAACATTTGGAAAGTTTCACTTTCCATTGATACCTACAGAGGAGTGGAATACTTGCTTCAGGTGCTCATTTTTTTGGAAATGGAGGCATGCCCCGGCCTCTGCATCATGATGATGCATGCAGCCATCTTATTAAAAAACCAGAAAGTATCATCATAAATGTCTTACAGCTTGCAAACGGAGCAGAACAAAATGAAAAAGGAGAAATACATGCTGACAAAGGCAACCGATACGGTAATAAGAAGGATAAGCTCCCTAGACTCCTATCCTGTTATGCGAGCGCCATCCGAGCTGGTTGAATATAGCCCAAGCTACTGCTAACTCTTTTAGCACTGCGTTGGTTTTCCCCGAAGAGAAAGGGATGATGCAGCAAAGTAGCGTAAGTATTTCCCTCAGTTTTTGAGAACCAAGGTATCAATCCATTAGGAGGCTACGCGCGAGTCCCTCGTACCTGCACAAAACAAATAAATCCTCGCAACCAACACAAATAGGGGTTGTCAATCCCTATATGGCCACTTATGAGAGTGAGATCTGATAGATATGATAAGATAATATTTTTGGTGTTTTTATGATAAAGATGCAAAGTAAAATAAAAGCAAAGTAAATAGCAAAGTAAATAACTAAGTAGTAGGAGATTGATATGATAAAGATAGACCCGGGGCCATAGGTTTCACTAGTGGCTTCTCTCGAGAGCATAAGTATTCTACGGTGGGTGAACAAATTACTGTTGAGCAATTGACAGAATTGAGCATAGTTATGAGAATATCTAGGTATGATCATGTATATAGGCATCACGTCCGAGACAAGTAGACCGACTCCGGCCTGCATCTACTACTATTACTCCACTCATCGACCGCTATCCAGCATGCATCTAGAGTATTAAGTTAAAAACAGAGTAATGCCTTAAGCAAGATGACATGATGTAGAGGGATAGACTCATGCAATATGAAGAAAACCCCATATTGTTATCCTCGATGGCAACAATACAATACGTGCCTTGCTACCCTTACTATCACCGGGAAAGGACACCGCAAGATTGAACCCAAAGCTAAGCACTTCTCCCATTGCAAGAAAGATCAATCTAGTAGGCCAAACCAAACTGATAATTCGAAGAGACTTGCAAAGATAACCAATCATACATAAAAGAATTCAAAGAAGATTCAAATATTATTCATAGATAGACTTGATCATAAACCCACAATTCATCGATCTCAACAAACACACTGCAAAAAGAAGATTACATCGAATAGATCTCCACAAGAGAGGGGGAGAACATTGTATTGAGATCCAAAAAGAGAGAAGAAGCAATCTAGCTACTAACTATGGACCCGTAGGTCTGAAGTAAACTACTCACACTTCATCAGAGAGGCTATGGTGTTGATGTATAAGCCCTCCGTGATCGATGCCCCCTCCAGCGGAGCTCCGGAACAGGCCCCAAGATGGGATCTCGTGGATACAGAAAGTTACGGCAGTGGAATTAGGGTTTTGGCTCCGTCTCTGATTGTTTGGGGGTACGTGGGTATATATAGGAGGAAGAAGTACGTCGGTGGAGCAACAGGGGCCCCACGAG
>NC_041382.1:212101396-212118983 GCF_002162155.2 Triticum dicoccoides | reverse complement strand
GGGGGGTAGGCGCGCCCCCTACCTCGTGGGCTCCTGTTAGCTGGCTTGACGTAGGGTCCAAGTCTCCTGAGTTGTATTCGGTGAGAAAATCACGTTCCCGAAGGTTTCATTCCGTTTGGACTCTGTTTGATATTCCTTTTCTTCGAAACCCTAAAACAGGCAAAAAAAACAGCAATTCTGGGATGGGCCTCCAGTTAATAGGTTAGTCCCAAAAATAATATAAAAGTGGATAATAAAGCGCAATAATGTCCAAACAGTAGATAATATAGCATGGAGCAATCAAAAATTATAGATACGTTGGAGACATATCAAGCATCCCCAAGCTTAATTCATGCTCGTCCTCGAGTAGGTAAATGATAAAAACAAAAAATTTGATGCAGAGTGCTACTTGGCATAATTTTAATGTAATTCTTCTTAATTGTGGTATGAATATTCAGATCTGAAAGATTCAAGACAAAAGTTCATATTGACATAAAAATGATAATACTTCAAGCATACTAACTAAGCAATTATGTCTTCTCAAAATAACATGGCCAAAGAAAGTTCATCCCTACAAAATCATATGGTTTAGTCATGTTTCATTTTTGTCACACAAGAATGCTATCATCATGCACAACCCCGATGACAAGCCAAGCAATTGTTTCATACTTTACTAATCTCAAACCTATAAACTTTCACGCAATATATGAGCGCGAGCCATGGACATAACACTATAGGTGGAATAGAATATAATGAGGGGGGTTATGTGGAGAAGACAAAAAAGGAGAAAGTCTCACATCAACGAGGCTAATCAATGGGCTATGGAGATGCCCAACGATTGATGTTAATGCAAGGAGTAGGGATTGCCATGCAACGGATGCACTAGAGCTATAAATGTATGAAAGCTCAACAAAAGAAACTAGTGGGTGTGCATTCAACTTGCTTGCTCACGAAGACCTAGGGCACTTGAGGAGGCCCATTGTTGGAATATACAAGCCAAGTTCTATAATGAAAAATTCCCACTAGTATATGAAAGTGATAACATGAGAGACTCTCTACTATGAAGATCATGGTGCTACTTAGAAGCACAAGTGTGGAAAAGGATAGTAACATTGTCCCTTCTCTCTTTTTCTCTCATTTTTTCATTTTTTGGGCCTTTTCTTTTTTTATGGCCTTTCTCCCTTTTTTTGGGCCTTCTCTTTTTTTATATTCCTCACTTGGGACAATGCTCTAGAAAATGATGATCATCACACTTCTATTTATTTACAACTCAATGATTACAACTCGATACTAGAACAAAGATGACTCTATATGGATGCCTCCGGCGGTGTACCGGGATATGCAATGGACCAAGAGTGACATGTATGAAAGAATTATGAACGGTGGCTTTGCCACAAATACTATGTCAACTACATGACCATGCTAAGCAATATGACAATGATGAATGTGTCATGATGAATGGAATGATGGAAAGTTGCATGGCAATATATCTCGGAATGGCTATGGAAATGCCATAATAGGTAGGTATGGTGGCTGTTTTGAGGAAGATATAAGGAGGTTTATGTGTGAAAGAGCGTATCATATCACGGGGTTTGGATGCACTGGTGGAGTTTGCGCCAACTCTCAATGTGAGAAAGGGAAATGCACGGTACCGAAGAGACTAGCAAGGATGGAAGGGTGAGAGTGCGTATAATCCATGGACTCAACATTAGTCATAAAGAACTCACATACTTATTGCAAAAATCTACAAGTCATCAAAAACCTCGCTACTACGCGCATGCTCCTAGGGGGGTAGATTGGTAGGAAAAGACCATCGCCCGTCCCCGACCGCCACTCATAAGGAAGACAATCAAATAACACCTCATGTTTCAAATTTGTTGCATAACGTTTACCACACGTGGATTCTACGGGACTTGCAAACCTCAACACAAGTATTTCTCAATTTCACAACTACTCAACTAGCACGACTTTGATATTATTACCTCCATGTCTCAAAACAATCATGAAGCATCAAACTTCTCTTAGTATTCAACACACTCATAAGAAAGTTTTATTATTAATCTTGCATACCAAGCATATTAGGATTTTAAGGAAATTACCATGCTATTAAGACTCTCAAAATAATCTAAGTGAAGCATGAGAGATCAATAGTTTCTATAAAACAAATCCACCACCGTGCTCTAAAAGATATAAGTGAAGCACTAGAGCAAAATTATATAACTCAAAAGATATAAGCGAAGCACATATAGTATTCTAACAAATTCCAAATCATGTATGGCTCTCTCAAAAGGTGTGTACAGCAAGGATGATTGTGGTAAACTAACAAGCAAAGACTCAAATCATACAAGACGCTCCAAGGAAAACACATATCATGTGGTAAATAAAAATATAGCTCCAAGTAAAGTTACTGATAGAAGTAGACGAAAGAGGGAATGCCTTCCGGGGCATCCCCAAGCTTTGGCTTTTAGGTGTACTTAGATTATCTTGGGGGTGCCATGGGCATCCCCAAGCTTAGGCTCTTTCCACTCCTTGTTCCATAATCCATCAAATCTTTACCCAAAACTTGAAAACTTCACAACACAAAACTTAAAGTAGAAAACTCGTGAGCTCCGTTAGGGAAAGAAAACAAAAGACCACTTCAAGGTACTGTAATTAACTCATTATTTACTTATATGGGTGTTATACCTACTATATTTCAACTTCTCTATGGTTCATAAACTATTTTACTAGCCATAGATTCATCAAAATAAGCAAACAACACACGCAAAACAGAATCTGTCAAAAACAGAACAGTCTGTAGTAATCTATAGCTAGTGCAAGATCTGGAACCCCGAAAATTCTAAAATAAATTTATGGACGTGAGTAGTTTATATATTAATCATCTGCAAAAAGAATTAACTAAATAGCGCTTTCGAAATAAAAATGATAGCAGTTCTCGTGAGCGCTAAAGTTTCTGTTTTTTACAGCAAGTTCAACAAGACTTTCCCCAAGTCTTCCCAGCGGTTCTACTTGGAAAAAACACTAATTAAACACAAAAACACAACCAAAACAGAGGCTAAATAATTTAATTATTACTAAGCAGGGTCAAAAAGCAAGGAATAAAAATAAAATTGGGTTGCCTCCCAACAAGCGCTATCGTTTAACGCCCCTAGCTAGGCATAACAATCACGAATAGATCTAGGTATTGCCATCTTTGGTAGGCAATCCATAAGTGGCTCTCATAATAGATTCATAAGGTAATTTAATTTTCTTTCTAGGAAAGTGTTCCATGCCTTTCCTTAACGGAAATTGAAATCTAATATTTCCTTCCTTCATATCAATAATTGCACCAATCGTTCTAAGGAAAGGTCTACCAAGAATAATAGGACATGAAGGATTGCAATCTATGTCAAGAACAATAAAATCTACAGGCACATAATTCCTATTTGCAACAATAAGAACATCATTAATTCTTCCCATATATTTCTTAATAGTGGAATCCGCAAGGTGCAAGTTTAGAGAGCAATCATCAAAATCACGGAAACCTAACAAATCACATAAAGTCTTTGGAATCATGGAAACACTAGCACCCAAATCACATAAAGCATAGCATTCATGATCTTTAATTTTAATTTTAATAGTTGGTTCCCACTCATCATAAAGTTTTCTAGGGATAGAAACTTCTAATTCAAGTTTTTCTTCATAAGATTGCATTAAGGCATCAACGATATGTTTAGTAAACGCTTTATTTTGACTATAAGTGTGAGGAGAATTTAGCACGGATTGCAACAAGGAAATACAATCAATCAAAGAGAAATTTTCATAGTTAAATTCCTTTAAATCCATAATAGTGGGTTTAGCAACATCTAGGGTTTTAATTTCTTCAATCCCACTTTTATCAAATTTAGCATCAAGATCAAAAGATTCAGAATTCTTGGAATGCCTTGTAGGTAAAGGTGGATCATATTCGGTCCCATCATTACCAAGATTCATATCGCAAAACAAATATTTAATAGGCGACACATCAATAACTTTTAGATCTTCATCATTATTTTCATAGGAACTAGAAGAACACGCTTTTATAAAGGCATCTTTCTTAGCACGCATCCTAGCGGTTCTTTCTTTGCACTCATCAATGGAAATTCTCATGGCTTTGAGAGACTCATTGATATCATGCTTAGGAGGAATAGATCTAAGTTTCAAAGAATCAACATCAAGAGCAATTCTATCAACGTGCCTAGCCAAATCATCAATCTTAAGCAATTTTTCTTCAATCATAGCATTAAAATTCTTTTGCGAAGTAATAAATTCTTTAATATTAGAATCAAAATCAGAGGGCATCTTATTATAATTTCCATAAGAATTGTTGTAGGAATTACCATAATTATTAGAGGGATTACTAGGATAAGGCCTAGGATTGAAATTTCCTCTATACGCGTTGTTACCAAAATTGTTCCTACCAACAAAATTCGCATCTATAGATTCATTATTATTCTCAATCAAAGTAGACAACGGCATATCATTAGGATCAGAAGTAACACCCTTATTAGCAAATAATTTCATAAGTTCATCCATCTTTCCACTCAAAACATTAATTTCTTCTATCGCATGCACCTTTTTATTAGTAGATATTTCAGTATGCCATTAAGAATAATTAACCATAATATTATCTAGGAATTTAGTAGCTTCTCCTAAGATGATTTCCATAAAAGTGCCTCCCGCAGCCGAATCTAAAAGATTTCTAGAAGCAAAATTCAATCCGGCATAAAAGTTTTGTATAATCATCCACAAGTTTAAACCATGAGCAGGGCAATTACGTATCATTAATTTCATTCTCTCCCAAGCTTGTGCAACATGTTCATGATCAAGTTGCTTAAAGTTCATAATATCGTTTCTAAGAGAGATGATCTTAGCGGGAGGAAAATACTTAGAGATAAAAGCATTTTTGCACTTGTTCCATGAATCAATACTATTTTTAGGCAAAGAAGAAAACCAAGCTTTAGCACGATCTCTAAGCGAAAAAGGAAATAGCTTCAATTTAACAATATCATTATCCACATCTTTCTTCTTTTGCATATCACACAAATCAACGAAGCTATTTAGATGGGTAGCGGCATCTTCACTAGGAAGGCCGGAGAACGGACCTTTCATGACAAGATTCAGCAAAGCAGTATTAATTTCACAAGATTCAGCATCGTTAAGAGGAGCAATCGGAGTGCTAATAAAATCATTGTTGTTGGTATTGGTGAAGTCACACAATTTAGTATTATCTTGAGCCATCGCGACAAACAAGCAAACTAACACACAAGCAAACAAAAAGCAAGCGGACAAAAAGGGGCAAATAGAGAAAGAGAGGGAGGATAGAGAGAGAGGGCGAATAAAACAACAAGGGTGAATTGGGGGAGAGGAAAACGAGAGGCAAATGGCAAATAATGTAATGCGGGAGATAAGCGTATGTGATGGGTACTTGGTATGTTGACTTTTGCGTAGACCTCCCCAGCAACGGCGCAAGAAATCCTTCTTGCTACCTCTTTTAGCACTGCCTTGGTTTTCCCCGAAGAGGAAGGGATGATGCAGCAAAGTAGCGCAAGTATCTCCCTTAGTTTTTGAGAACCAAGGTATCAATCCAGTAGGAGGCTACGTGCGAGTCCCTCGTACCTGCACAAAACAAATAAATCCGCGCAACCAACGCAAATAGGGGTTGTCAATCCCTATAGGGCCACTTACGAGAGTGAGATCTGATAGATATGATAAGATAATATTTTTGGTGTTTTTATGATAAAGATGCAAAGTAAAATAAAAGCAAAGTAAATAGCAAACTAAATAACTAAGTAGTAGGCGATTGATATGATAAAGATAGACCCGGGGGTCATAGGTTTCACTAGTGGCTTCTCTCGAGAGCATAAGTATTCTACGGTGGGTGAACAAATTACTGTTGAGCAATTGACAGAATTGAGCATAGTTATGAGAATATCTAGGTATGATTATGTATATAGGCATCACGTCTGAGACAAGTAGACCGACTCCTGCCTGCATCTACTACTATTACTCCACTCATCGACCGCTATCCAGCATGCATCTAGAGTATTAAGTTAAAAATAGAGTAACGCCTTAAGCAAGATGACATGTTGTAGAGGGATAGACTCATGCAATATGAAGAAAACCCCATCTTGTTATCCTCGATGGCAAAAATACAATACGTGCCTTGCTACCCTTACTGTCACCGGGAAAGGACACCGCAAGATTGAACCCAAAGCTAAGCACTTCTCCCATTGCAAAAAAGATCAATCTAGTAGGCCAAACCAAACTGATAATTCGAAGAGACTTGCAAAGATAACCAATCATACATAAAAGAATTCAGAGAAGATTCAAATAGTATTCATAGATAGACTTGATCATAAACCCACAATTCATCAGCCTCAACAAACACACCGCAAAAAGAAGATTACATCGAATAGATCTCCACAAGAGAGGGGGAGAACATTGTATTGAGATCCAAAAAGAGAGAAGAAGCCATCTAGCTACTAACTATGGACCCGTAGGTCTGAAGTAAACTACTCACACTTCATCGGAGAGGCTATGGTGTTGATGTAGAAGCCCTCTGTGATCGATGCCCCCTCCGGCGGAGCTCCGGAACAGGCCCCAAGATGGGATCTCATGGATACAGAAAGTTACGGCGGTGGAATTAGGGTTTTGGCTCCGTCTCTGATCGTTTGGGGGTACGTGGGTATATATAGGAGGAAGAAGTACGTCGGTGGAGCAACAGGGGCCCCACGAGGGTGGAGGGCGCACCTGGGAGGGGGTAGGCGCGCCCCTACCTCGTGAGCTCCTGTTAGCTGGCTTGACGTAGGGTCCAAGTCTCCTCAGTTGTATTCGGTGAGTAAATTACCTTCTCGAAGGTTTCATTCCGTTTGGACTCCGTTTGATATTCCTTTACTTCGAAACTCTAAACAGGCAAAAACAGCAATTCTGGGATGGGCCTCCGGTTAATAGGTTAGTCCCAAAAATAATATAAAAGTGGATAATAAAGCCCAATAATGTCCAAAACAGTAGATAATATAGCATGGAGCTATCAAAAATTATAGATACGTTGGAAACGTATCAGCTACCATCTCCCATTGGTTGCACCCAGTAACCAAAGGCTCCCTAGAGTCCATAGGAGTGAGTAAGGACCACGTACGGATACAAGAAGTAGCTCTGAAGATGACCTGCAAGAAAGTTAAAGTGTGTTGTCTGTTAAAAATCATATCATTCCTGCAGTTCCATATAGCCCATAATAGTGCACATATTCCAATCCGAATATGGGCTGCAGTAATCTGTTCAACCCCAGCTAACCACGTCCCAAACAATGACGCAATATCAACTGGAGGAGTAATGTTGAAAGCTATATGAATCGTTCTCCAAAGTAGCTTGGCAAGTGGGCAATCAAGAAATAAGTGTTGTATTGTTTCATCATGATCACAAAAACAACACCGTGAACTTCCTACCCATCGCCTCTTAATTAAGTTGTCTTTTGTGAGTATCACTTGCTTGTGGACAAACCACATAAATATTTTAATACGCAAAGGAACCTTAACCTTCCAAATGTGCAATGACCTTGAGAGTGGGCCAGAATTAATCAAATCCGTATAGAATGATTTCACTGTAAAAATCCCATTCTTAGTTAACTTCCATTGTGACGCATCCGGCTGGTCGGAGAGTTGAACGTTTATCAGTCTCCGAACCAAATGCATCCAGGCGGTCCATCTCTCACCAACTAACACCCGTCTGAACTGGATGTTCAAGGGAATAGTTTGAAGGAATGTGCCTACGTAATCCTCCTTACGTTGCACAATATTATATAAGGTAGGGTATTGGACGGCTAGGGGCGTCTCTCCTAACCATGTATCCTCCCAAAATCTTGTTGACAGCCCACCAAGAATTTGACCCTACGAAAGAACAAGTCCTTCATTCTAACAAGTCCCTTCCAGAATGGCGAGTCAGTCGGTCGCATGGTAACCTGAGCTAGTGTCTTCAAGTGTAAATACTTATTGCACAGGATTTGTGACCACATACCCTCTAGCTCAGTCTCTAACTTATATAACCATTTACTCATAAGACAATTATTCTTAATTTCTAAGTTCTCAATACCGAGACCCCCCTTGGTCTTTAGGTCGGCAAAGGATGTCCCATCTTGCGAGGTGGTATTTCCTCTTGGCCTCATCAGACTGCCAGAAGAAACGAGATCTAAAGAAATCAAGCCGCTTCCAAACCCCTTTGGGAATTTCAAAGAACGAAGGTAGAAACATCAGCATACTAGTCAGTACTAAGTTAATCAGGACTAACCGACCTACATATGACATAAGCTTGCCCTTCCAGCAACTAAGTTTTTTTTAATTCGTTCTTCAATACACTTCCATTCTTTATTGGATAGCTTATGGTGATGGATCGGAATACCCAAGTAACCGAATGGTAAAGCACCTAATTCACATCCGAACAATTGTCTGTAAGTGTGTTCCTCTTCTTTGGCCTTCCCAAAGCAGAACAACTCGCTCTTATGAAAATTAATTTTTAAACCAGACAATTGTTCGAAGAGGCATAAGATAAGTTTCATATTACGTGCCTTTGCCATGTCATGTTCCATGAATAATATAGTGTCATCAGCATATTGTAGAATGGATACTCCTCCATCGACTAGATGAGGAACTAAACCCTCTACATGGCCATGCTGCTTGGCCCTGCCAATAATGACGGCCAACATATCTGCCACAATATTGAACAGAAGAGGGTATATGGAATCCCCTTATCTCAGCCCCTTATGTGTCTGAAAATAGTGACCGATATCATCGTTCACCTTGATTCCGACACTACCCTTCTGGACTTGGGTATCCACTTGGTTCCTCCAAGCTTCACTAAAACTCTTCATGTGCATTTCCTGCTGAATAAAAGGCCACTTTACTTTATCATACGCCTTCTCAAAATCCACTTTGAAGATAACCCATCAAGTTTCTTCGAGTGGATCTCATGAAGCGTTTCATGCAGCACGACCACCCCTTCCAGTATGTGTCGCCCCGGCATGAACGCTGTCTGGCTGGGTTGGATCACTGAATGAGTAATTTGTGTCAATCTATTGGTTCCAACCTTTGTCAAAATTTTGAAACTCACATTCAACAAACATATAGGCTGGAATTGTTCGATCCGAACTGCCTCATCTTTCTTAGGTAGCAGCGTTATCGTACCGAAGTTAAGATGAAACAACTCTAAATGACCGTTGAAAAAATCATGAAACATAGGCATAAGATCATCTTTAATAATATGCCAACATTTCTTATAGAATTCAGCTGGAAATCCGTCTGGTCCCGGTGCTTTATTCGTCTTCATTTGTGATATTGCCAGAAGAACCTCTTTTTCAGTAAACGGTGCAGAGAGAATATCATTCTCCGCTGTCTGTAATTGAGGAAGATCATCAATCACAGATTCATCGAGCGTCACCGTACTTGTATCCGGGGGTCCAAAAAGGTGCTTATAATAATTCAGATATACGCTTTCAGATTTTTCATGTCCTACTATTGTCCCCTCGTCTTGTTCAAGCTATATAATTTTCTTCTTCCTATGTTTGCCATTTGCAACCATATGGAAGAATTGTATATTGTCGTCCCTTTGAACAACATTAAGTGTTTTAGCACGCAATGCCCACTTGAGCTCCTCCTCTCTCAAGAGAGCTCGTAGACCTTGCTCAGCCTCGGACTTAGTTCTTTGCTCATTAACTGAAAGAAGAGTGTCTTCTGCCTTTAAGTCTAGTGCCTCAATGAATTGAGTAAGACGCTATTTTTCTTGTTTGTAAATCCCACTCTCATTTCTGGCCCACCCTCTCAAAAACAGTCGGAGATGTCTAATTTTATTTTGCCATCTTTGAACATGCGTCCTCCCACTAACAGGCTTAGCCCACTCACATGCAATGAGCTCCAAAAATCCTTCTTTCTCGAACCAACTTTGTTTGAAAGAGAAGTTGTTTTTATTTGCCACATGGGTAGCCTCACCCGAGTCTAATAAAAGTGGTGTGTGGTCCGAGATCGCTCTCTGCATCACATGGACTGACACCAACGGATATTTTTGTTCCCACTCAACACTGGCAAGTACCTGTTGGGGAACGTTGCAGAAAATTAAAATTTTTCCTACGGTTTCACCAAGATCCATCTATGAGTTCATCTAAGCAACGAGTCAAGGGAGAGAGTTTGCATCTACATACCACTTGTAGATCGCATGCGGAAGCTTGCAAGGTGATGATGTAGTCGTACTCGACGTGATTCGAATCACCAATGACCAAGTGCTGAACGGACAGCACCTCCGCGTTCAACACACGTACGGGACGGGAGACGTCTCCTCCTTCTTGATCCAGCAAGGGGAAGGAGAGGTTGAGGAAGACAGCTCCACCGGCAGCACGACGGCATGGTGATGGTGGAGAGGCAGTACTCCGACAGGGCTTCGCCAAGCACACAACGGAGGAGGAGAGGTGTTGGGGAGGGGAGGGCTGCGCCTTGGAGGGTGGTGCGGCTGCCCTCCCCTCACCCCTCTATTTATAGGGGGAAGGGAGAAGGGGGCCGGCCCCCTAGAACCCATCTAGGGGGGGGTGCGGCGGCCTAGGGGAGAGGGGAGAGGGTGGCTTGCCCCCCAAGCCAAGGGGGGCGCCCCCTCTAGGGTTCCCCCTCAACCCTAGGCGCATGGGCCCAAGGGAGGGGGGTGCGGCCAGCCCACCAGGGGCTGGCTCCCTGCCCCACGCAGCCCATGTGGCCCCCCGGGAGGGGTGGCCCCTCCCGGTGGACCCCCGGAACCCTTCCGGTGGCCCCGGTACAATACCGGTATGACCCCGAAACTTCCCGGTGTCCGTTTGACAACTTCCCATATATAAATCTTTACCTCCGGACCCTTCCGGATCTCCTCGTGACGTCCAGGATCCCATTCGGGACTCAGAACAACATTCGGTAGTCACATACTAGTCTTCATAATAACCCTAGCGTCACCGAACCTTAAGTGTGTAGACCCTACAGGTTCGGGAGACATGCAGACATGACCGAGACGCTCTCAGTCAATAACCAACAGCGGGATCTGGATACCCATGATGGCTCCCACATGCTCCTCGATGTTGTCATCGGATGAACCAGGATGTCGAGGATTCGATCAAACCCTGTATGCAATTCCCTTTGTCAATCGGTACGTTACTTGCCCAAGACTCGATCGTCGGTATCCCAATACCTTGTTCAGTCTCGTTACCGGCAAGTCACTTTACTCGTACCGTAATGCATGATCCCGTGTCCAACACCTTGGTCACATTGAGCTCATTATGATGATGCATTACCGAGTGGGCCCAGAGATACCTCTCCGTCATACGGAGTGACAAATCCCAGTCTCGATCCGTGTCAACCCAACAGATACTTTCGGAGATACCTGTAATGCACCTTTATAGTCACCCAGTTACGTTGTGACGTTTGATACACCCAAGGCACTCTTACAGTATCCGGGAGTTACACGATCTCATGGTCGAAGGAAGAGATACTTGACACTGGCAAAGCTCTAGCAAAACGAACTACACGATCTTTTATGCTATGCTTAGGATTGGGTCTTGTCCATCACATCATTCTCCTAATGATGTGATCCCGTTATCAACGACATCCAATGTCCATAGTCAGGAAACCATGACTATCTGTTGATCACAACAAGCTGGTCAACTAGAGGCTCACCAGGGACATATTGTGGTCTAAGTATTCACACGTGTATTACGATTTCCGGATAATACAGTTATAGCATGAATAAAAGACATTTATCATGAACATTGAAATATAATAATACTTTTATTATTGCCTCTAGGGCATATTTCCAACAGTCTCCCACTTGCACTAGAGTCACCAATCTAGTTACATTGTGATGAATCGAACACCCATAGAGTCCTGGTGTTGATCATGTTTTGCACGCGAGAGAGGTTTAGTCAGCGGATCTGCGACATTCAGATCCGTGTGCACTTTGCAAATCTCTATGTCTCCATCTTGAACATTTTCACGGATGGAGTTGAAACGACGCTTGATGTGCCTGGTCTTCTTGTGAAACCTGGGCTCCTTGGCGAGGGCAATAGCTCCAGTGTTGTCACAGAAGAGTTTGATCGGCCCCGACGCATTGGGTATGACTCCTAGGTCGGTGATGAACTCCTTCACCCAAATCGCTTCATGCGCTGCCTCTGAGGCTGCCATGTACTCCGCTTCACACGTAGATCCCGCCACGACGCTCTGCTTGCAGCTGCACCAGCTTACTGCTCCACCATTCAACATATACACGTATCCGGTTTGTGACTTAGAGTCATCCAGATCTGAGTCGAAGCTAGCGTCGACGTAACCCTTTACGACGAGCTCTTCGTCTCTTCCATAAACGAGAAACATGTCCTTCGTCCTTTTCAGGTACTTCAGGATCTTCTTGACCGCTGTCCAGTGTTCCTTGCCGAGATTACTTTGGTATCTTGCTACCAAACTTACGGCAAGGTTTACATCGGGTCTGGTACACAGCATGGCATACATAATAGACCCTATGGCTGAAGCATAGGGGATGACACTCATCTCTTCTTTATCTTTTGCCGTGGTCGGTGACTGAGCCGAGCTCAATCTCACACCTTGTAACATAGGCAAGAACCCCTTCTTGGACTGATCCATTTTGAACCTCTTCAAAATCTTATCAAAGTATGTGCTTTGTGAAAGACCTATGAGGCGTCTCGATCTATCTCTATAGATCTTGATGCCTAATATGTAAGCAGCTTCTCCAAGGTCCTTCATTGAAAAACACTTATTCAAGTAGGCCTTAATGTTGTCCAGAAATTCTATATTATTTCCCATCAAGAGTATGTCATCTACATATAATATGAGAAATGCTACAGAGCTCCCACTCACTTTCTTGTAAACGCAGGCTTCTCCATAAGTCTGCATAAACCCAAACGCTTTGATCATCTCATCAAAGCGAATGTTCCAACTCCGAGATGCTTGCACTAGTCCATAAATGGATCGCTGGAGCTTGCATACTTTGTTAGCGTTCCGAGGATCGACAAAACCTTCCGGCTGCATCATATACAGTTCTTCCTTAAGATGCCCGTCAAGGAATGCCGTTTTGACGTCCATTTGCCATATCTCATAATCATAGTATGCGGCAATTGCTAACATGATTCGGACGGACTTCAGCTTCGCTACGGGAGAGAAAGTCTCGTCGTAGTCAATCCCTTGAACTTGTCGATAACCCTTAGCGACAAGCCGAGCCTTATAGATTGTAACATTACCATCCGCGTCCGTCTTCTTCTTAAAGATCCATTTGTTTTCTATCGCTCGCCGATCATCGGGCAAGTCTGTCAAAGTCCATACTTTGTTTTCATACATGGATTCTATCTCGGATTTCATGGCTTCAAGCCATTTGTTGGAATCCGGGCCCGCCATCGCTTCTTCATAGTTCGAAGGTTCATTGTTGTCTAACAACATGATTTCCAGGACAGGGTTGCCGTACCACTCTGGTGCGGAACGTGTCCTTGTGGACCTACGAAGTTCAGCAGTAACTTGATCTGAAGTACCTTGATCATCATCATTGTTTTCCTCTTCAGTTGGTGTGGGCATCACAGGAACGGTTTCCTGCGCTGCGCCACTTTTCCGCTCAAGAGGTAGTACTTCATCGAGTTCTACTTTCCTCCCACTTACTTCTTTCGAGAGAAACTCTTTTTCCAGAAAGCATCCGTTCTTGGCAACAAAGATCTTGCCTTCGGATCTTAAGTAGAAGGTATACCCTACAGTTTCCTTAGGGTATCCTATGAATACGCATTTTTCCGACTTGGGTTCGAGCTTTTCAGGTTGAAGTTTCTTGACATAAGCATCGCATCCCCAAACTTTTAGAAACAACAGCTTAGGTTTTTTTTCAAACCATAATTCATACGGTGTCGTTTCAACGGATTTAGACGGTGCCCTATTTAAAGTGAATGTAGCTGTCTCTAGAGCGTATCCCCAAAATGATAGCGGTAAATCGGTAAGAGACATCATAGACCGCACCATATCCAATAGGGTGCGATTACGACGTTCGGACACACCGTTTCGCTGAGGTGTTCCAGGCGGCGTGAGTTGTGAAACGATTCCACATTTCCTTAAGTGTGTACCAAATTCGTGACTTAAGTATTCTCCTCCACGATCTGATCGTAAGAATTTTATCTTTCGGTCACGTTGATTCTCTACCTCATTCTGAAATTCCTTGAACTTTTCAAAGGTCTCAGACTTGTGTTTCATTAAGTAGACATACCCATATCTACTCAAGTCATCAGTGAGAGTGAGAACATAACGATATCCTCCGCGAGCCTCAACGCTCATTGGACCGCACACATCGGTATGTATGATTTCCAACAAGTTGGTTGCTCGCTCCATTGTTCCGGAGAACGGAGTCTTGGTCATTTTACCCAAAAGGCATGGTTCGCACGTGTCAAACGATTCATAATCAAGAGACTCTAAAAGTCCATCGGCATGGAGCTTCTTCATGCGCTTGACACCAATGTGACCAAGGCGGCAGTGCCACAAGTATGTGGGACTATCGTTATCAACTTTAAATCTTTTGGCATCTACACTATGAACATGTGTAATATTACGCTCGAGATTCATTAAGAATAAACCATTAACCATCGGAGCATGACCATAAAACATATCTCTCATATAAATCGAACAACCATTATTCTCAGACTTAAATGAGTAGCCATCTCGTATTAAACGAGATCCAGATACAATGTTCATGCTCAAACTTGGCACTAAATAACAATTATTAAGGTTCAAAACTAATCCCGTAGGTAAATGTAGAGGCAGCGTGCCGACGGCGATCACATCGACTCTGGAACCATTCCCGACGCGCATCGTCACCTCGTCCTTCGCCAGTCTCCGTTTATTCCGCAGCTCCTGCTGTGAGTTACAAATATGAGCAACGGCATCGGTATCAAATACCCAGGAGTTACTACGAGTACTGGTAAGGTACACATCAATCACATGTATATCAAATATACCTTTGGTGTTGCCGGCCTTCTTATCCGCTAAGTATTTGGGGCAGTTCCGCTTCCAGTGACCCTTCCCCTTGCAATAAAAGCACTCAGTCTCAGGCTTGGGTCCATTCTTTGACTTCTTCCCAGTAACTGGCTTACCAGGCGCGGCAACCTCCTTGCCGTCCTTCTTGAAGTTCTTCTTACCCTTGCCCTTCTTGAACTTAGTGGTCTTATTGACCATCAACACTTGATGTTCTTTCTTGATTTCAGCCTCTGCTGACTTCAGCATCGAGAACACTTCAGGAATGGTCTTTTCCATCCCCTGCATGTTGTAGTTCATCACAAAGCTCTTGTAGCTTGGTGGGAGCGACTGGAGGATTCTGTCAATGACCGCCTCATCTGGGAGGTTAATGTTCAGCTGGGTCATACGGTTGTGCAACCCAGACATCTTTAGGATGTGCTCACTGACAGAACTGTTTTCCTCCATCTTACAACTGTAGAACTTGTCGGAGACATCATATCTCTCGACCCGGGCATGAGCTTGAAAAACTAGTTTCAGCTCTTCGAACATCTCATATGCTCCGTGGTGCTCAAAACGCTTTTGGAGCCCCGGTTCTAAGCTATAAAGCATGCCGCACTGAACGAGGGAGTAATCATCAGCGCGAGTTTGCCAAGCATTCATAATGTCTTGGTTCTCTGGGACGGGAGCGTCACCTAGCGGTCCTTCTAGGACATATTGTTTCCTGGCAGCTATGAGGATGATCCTCAGGTTCCGGACCCAGTCCGTATAGTTGCTGCCATCATCTTTCAGCTTGGTTTTCTCTAGGAACGCGTTGAAGTTCATGTTGACATTAGCGTTGGCCATTGATCTACAAGACATATTTGCAAAGGTTTTAGACTAAGTTCATGATAATAAAGTTCTAATCAAATTATGAACTCCCACTTAGATTAGACATCCCTCTAGTCATCTAAGTGTTACACGATCCGAGTCGACTAGGCCGTGTCCGATCATCACGTGAGACGGACTAGTCATCATCGGTGAACATTTTCATGTTGATCGTATCTTCCATACGACTCGTGTTCGACCTTTCGGTCTCCGTGTTCCGAGGCCATGTCTGCACATGCTAGGCTCGTCAAGTTAACCCTAAGTGTTTTCGCTGTGTAAAACTGTCTTACACCCGTTGTATGTGAACGTAAGAATCCATCACACCCGATCATCACGTGGTGCTTAGAAACGACGAACTGTAGCAACGGTGCACAGTTAGGGGAGAACAATTCTTGAAATTTTATAAGGGATCATCTTATTTACTACCGTCGTCCTAAGTAAACAAGATGCATAATACATAATAAACATCACATGCAATTATATAGTTGTGACATGATATGGCCAATATCATATAGCTCCATTGATCTTCATCTTCGGGGCTCCATGATCATCTTGTCACCGGCTTGACACCATGATCTCCATCATCATGATCTCCATCATCATGTCTTCATGAAGTTGTCACGCCAACGACTACTTCTACTTCTATGACTAACGTTTAGCAATAAAGTAAAGTAGTTTACATGGCGTTATTCAATGACACGCAGGTCATACAAAAAATAAAGACAACTCCTATGGCTCCTGCCGGTTGTCATACTCATCGACATGCAAGTCGTGAATCCTATTACAAAGAACATGATCTCATACATCACTATTCATCATTCATCACAACTTCTGGCCATATCACATCACATGATCAATCGCTGCAAAAACAAGTTAGACGTCCTCTAATTTGTTGTTGCATCTTTTACGTGGCTGCAATTGGGTTCTAGCAAGAACGTTTTCTTACCTACGAATCACCACAACGTGATTTTGTCAACTTCTATTTACCCTTCATAAGGGCCCTGTTCATCGATTCCGCTCCAACTAAAGTGGGGGGACAGACACCCGCCAGCCACCTTATGCAACTAGTGCATGTCAGTCGGTGGAACCGGTCTCACGTAAGCGTACGTGTAAGGTTGGTCCGGGCCGCTTCATCCCACAATACCGTTGAGCAAGAAAAGACTAGTAGAGGCAAGTAAGATGACAAAATCCACGCCCACAACAAAATTGTGTTCTACTCGTGCAAAGAGAACTACGCATAGACCTAGCTCATGATGCCACTGTTGGGGAACGTTGCAGAAAATTAAAATTTTTCCTATGGTTTCACCAAGATCCATCTATGAGTTCATCTAAGCAACGAGTCAAGGGAGAGAGTTTGCATCTACATACCACTTGTAGATCGCGTGCGGAAGCTTGCAAGGTGATGATGTAGTCGTACTCGACGTGATTCGAATCACCGATGACCAAGTGCTGAACGGACAGCACCTCCGCGTTCAACACACGTACGGGACGGGAGACGTCTCCTCCTTCTTGATCCAGCAAGGGGAAGGAGAGGTTGAGGAAGACAGCTCCACCGGCAGCACGACGGCGTGGTGATGGTGGAGAGGCAGTACTCCGACAGGGCTTTGCCAAGCACACAACGGAGGAGGAGAGGTGTTGGGGAGGGGAGGGTTGCGCCTTGGAGGGTGGTGCGGCTGCCCTCCCCTCACCCCTCTATTTATAGGGGGAAGGGAGAAGGGGGCCGGCCCCCTAGAACC
>NC_041382.1:212058895-212100657 GCF_002162155.2 Triticum dicoccoides | reverse complement strand
TAGGCGCATGGGCCCAAGGGAGGGGGGTGCGGCCAGCCCACCAGGGGCTGGCTCCCTGCCCCACGCAGCCCATGTGGCCCCCCGGGAGGGGTGGCCCCTCCCGGTGGACCCCCGGAACCCTTCCGGTGGCCCCGGTACAATACCGGTATGACCCCGAAACTTCCCGGTGTCCGTTTGACAACTTCCCATATATAAATCTTTACCTCCGGACCCTTCCGGATCTCCTCGTGACGTCCAGGATCCCATCCGGGACTCCGAACAACATTCGGTAGTCACATACTAGTCTTCCTAATAACCCTAGCGTCACCGAACCTTAAGTGTGTAGACCCTACGGGTTCGGGAGACATGCAGACATGACCGAGACGCTCTCAGTCAATAACCAACAGCGGGATCTGGATACCCATAATGGCTCCCACATGCTCCTCGATGTTGTCATCGGATGAACCACGATGTCGAGGATTCGATCAAACCCTGTATGCAATTCCCTTTGTCAATCGGTACGTTACTTGCCCGAGACTCGATCGTCGGTATCCCAATACCTTGTTCAGTCTCGTTACCGGCAAGTCACTTTACTCGTACCGTAATGCATGATCTCGTTTCCAACACCTTGGTCACATTGAGCTCATTATGATGATGCATTACCGAGTGGGCCCAGAGATACCTCTCCGTCATACGGAGTGACAAATCCCAGTCTCGATCCGTGTCAACCCAATAGATACTTTCGGAGATACCTGTAATGCACCTTTATAGTCACCCAGTTACGTTGTGACGTTTGATACACCCAAGGCACTCTTACGGTATCCGGGAGTTACACGATCTCATGGTCGAAGGAAGAGATACTTGACACTGGCAAAGCTCTAGCAAAACGAACTACACGATCTTTTATGCTATGCTTAGGATTGGGTCTTGTCCATCACATCATTCTCCTAATGATGTGATCCCGTTATCAACGACATCCAATGTCCATAGTCAGGAAACCATGACTATCTGTTGATCACAACGAGCTGGTCAACTAGAGGCTCACCAGGGATATATTGTGGTCTAAGTATTCACACGTGTATTACGATTTCCGGATAATACAGTTATAGCATGAATAAAAGACATTTATCATGAACATTGAAATATAATAATACTTTTATTATTGCCTCTAGGGCATATTTCCAACAGTACCCTATCCAACTTTTTATAAGTCGGAGTGGGTAATGAGTTGGCCCATGTGAATTGTCTACCGGTGAGTTCTATTTCTCTCAAATTAAGACTCTCGATAATTATGTTAAACATCATAGGCCAACGGCCATCAAAATTGTCATTGTTCTTTTCATCTCTCCTCCTGATTATATTAAAATCCCCTCTACAAGTATTGGCAGATTTTCATTTCCACAAATCCGCACTAGGTCGGCCAAAAAGTATGGTTTGAATTCAGGTTGTGCTACCCCATATATAGCTACTAGAGACCACCGGAACCCATCCAGTTTTGATCTTACCCTGAATTTAACTGAAAAGTCTCCCTGAACCACATTAAGCACCTCTAACATCTCACACCGCACTTCTAGTAAAATCCCGTCGGATCTTCCTTTAGGAGGTAAGATGTGCCAGTCAAAATCGATACTACTGGAAAGAGTTTGGAGAAATTGTGATGTGAAATTGTCTCATCCTATTTCCAAAAGTGTTATAAAGTCTAAGTGATGTTCTATCGTTGTCTCCGCTAAGAACCTCTGTTTAGCCAAGTCAGCTAGACCTCTCCTATTCCAAAAGATTCCTGTCATAAATCATCATGAAATTTTTTTCTTAAGATTAACTCTAGCACTTCTGCGTACTGCCGAAGTAGGATAAATTTTCTGCTTCTAGGGTCGTTTGGGCTTCTCCCCAACACCCTGCGGAAAAGTAGGATTGATCCCTCCTCATCCTCGGCTCCGCACTAGGCAAAAGATTATTACATATATTTGCTAAATCAACCATTCCTAAATTGTTCATTTTATTATCATTCATGGGTTTGATAGAAGCAAGATTACGAATAATTTCAGAAGCCCTCTCCGCTTCCAAGTCCAAAAGATCGCTGACGGATTTAACGACCTCGGTTTCATTTGATCCCAAAGAAATCCCTAAGTCATTTGCCTTATCCACTATTTTCATTCTCTGTGAAGTGCAAAATTGAACAACTTTTATCAAAAGACGTACCTGTAGTAGTCTCGACATGACGAAGCATGGCTGCCCTCTTGGCACGCGCTAGCTGCAGGTCGTCCACATCAGGCTGTTCCTGGATCCGGTTGCTGACACGCCTGCCAGCCGTCACCGGATCCGCGATCCTGCCAAAAGCGATAAGCTCCTCCGTCGTCCTCTCCGGAGGGGTGTGTTTCCGACTCCCATGTCCTTCCCCTATCATCGGTGAAGAAGGGTAAGGCATGGTCGAGCGGAAATCGGCCGGAGTGGTCAAGGGGGAAGAGGACCGTGGAGCCACCTGCTCACTAGTCCCGCTCCCCCCCCCCTCGCCAATAGAGCAGCGCGGCCCCTGTCCATCCTGCACGGCGTAGTTCAGCGGAGGAGTTAAGACATGGGGCTCTTGCCCAGATCTCACTCCCAGATCTCCCGGGACAGCTGGGATAGAAAGGGCACCTCGGACCTCCTGTCCAGGCGCCCCTCCCAGAGAGCTCGAGCCGGACGCGTGTAAGAGGGCGCTATGAGCCTCCTGCCCATGCCCCCCACTCGCGAGCAGCTCGCAAGTGTCCATCTGCCCATTGGGCGTGTATCCCATCCTGACTGGGTCACTGTCAATCCGTCATAGTCCCTGTGGTGCCAGATGTGAACCGGAAGCCTCAAGTACCGCCGTATCCTCGCAGGCAGGGATCAACACCGGTGGTAGCTCAAGTTCCACCGGGTCGTCCGCCTCGACTCTGGTGCTCCATAACCCACTAGGAGCTGACCTCGCTCCAAACGAGCCAAAACAAAGAGTATTCATCAGAGTTGTGAATGGGGGTGCCTCTTTGGCAGAGTTATCTGTCTTATTTGGCTGCACATTGGGCCCCTTGGCCGGCTCCCGTGAAGAGTTATCTGACTCCTTATCCTAGTCCCCGGGGGCTTCGCCCCCTCAGTTGTGTCCATATCCTGAATCTCATCCCCATCCTCGAAAATCGGAGTGTCCTCAATCTCAAGCTCTAAAACGTACGTGACTCCAGCATGTGTCCATCAAACCACATCTGGTATGAACTCAACACTCACCACACTGACGAGCAACCTCGTAGCCCCATGTGAACGAGTGAACGACATGTCTACCTGTTCTGTCTTGCCAATCAAAGAACCCAAGCTCCAAGCAATCAGAAAGTGCTTAATCAGTTTTGGTGGTGCGCCAAAGAATCGAACCCACACCTTCTCTAAAGGTGTACCCTCTGGTTCATCCTGTTTCGACTCATCAAAAGCAATAATAACATTGGTACTTGGAACTCTGCATAGACCCCACTTAAGAAAATGCATATGATCCTCTTTAGTGGGGAAATCCACCTTGTAGGCCTGTCCCTCCAGTTTTTCCAGATGCCACTGATAATTACCCGGTACCAGGTCACGCAGCTGCCTCACAATCCGAGCCTCAGTCAACTGCCCATTAGTAACTCGAACCACAATTGGGAATGAACTCTCAACCACATGCGGTAGAGGATCCGCCTCCGGTGTCTCAAAGAACATCAACTCCTTGCAACACACACCAAAAATGTTTATGCCAGGTTTAGGACCGGATAGGAGTGGGCAGTCACCGGTCACATGCTGTGATCTGAGGCAATAGTCACAAAGCTCATTAGTACACTCTGCCACAAAGTGACCCGGTTCGCCACATCTATAGCAAGGCAACTTCTTCTTCTTAATTTCCCACTTTGAAAGTTTTTCTCCCTCCGCTATGTTCGTCCCTTTGTCTGTCTTACCATCCCTAGATTTTGCGGCTCCAGAGACTACCAGAACGGTCACCGCTGCCAGCGCCCTGATCGCGTCAACCGCAGCCGCGGGCAACGGGGGTGAGACTCTTGCCTCATCTACTGTGTGCTCGAGGTCCGCTCCTGAAGCCGTGTCTGCAACGGGTGGTGGTGGAGGCGGAGGCTGTCGCGGTGGAGGTGGGCGCCTCCCTTTCCCGCCCCGCCGATAGCCTCCTCAGAAATGGTCATTGGGACCGGCAACGCCTTCAACAAAGTTATTGGGTGGGCCCTGAAAATGACCTGGACCGTCACCATGGTACCAGTTGTAACCACGGCCGCCACCGGATGATGATCCACGGTGCAGCCCCTCACCATAAGAATCATACGCATTGTCTCCCTACTGCCCGTATCGGTTGAATCTTGGACCATCTCTGCTATATCCACCACGTCCTTGACCTTCCCAACCATTGTTAGCACCTCGACCCCTTCCTAGGGCCGACGCCTTGGCCACCGGCAGCTGTATCGGTTCATCCGGCTTGCCCGAGCAGCATGCACCGACGCCTGAGAGCCGGAGGCAACAGCCATCAGGCCCTGTCGTGCGGGTGGTCGAACATCACGACCGGCTCCCTGCAGCCCTTGCGGGAGTGGACCCCCACGTCCGACACCACCAGCACTAGCGGCGAGCGGAACAGCTTGGCCGGCACCCCCGGCACCACCAGCACCAGCGGCAGGCGGAGCGTCGCGGCCGGCACCAGCGGCACCAATGGCAGGCGGAGGCCCTCGCTTGACGGGTGGTGGCCCGCGTCCCACCCTGTCGCCGATGCAAGAGATTCTCTTCGCTCGTCCCTTGCCCAGCATAGGAAAGCCTGGATCGATAATCCTAGTCGGGATCACGGTGGCGTCGGGCAACGGTGGTGATACATGCACACACGCACGTGTTGGATCTGCCGAGGCTTGGGCTCCTGGCTGGGCCTCGCCTGAGTCTAGAAATCCCACGACCGTCGCCGCATCTGACACGAACTCATGACCCAGCAGCAAATTCAAACGAGCCCGTCTGGCCATTCGAATAGCGCTCGCTGACCTCGCCATCGGCGACCTTTGCGGTGGTGGCGATCGACCCTTCTTTCCCTTCTTCTTCTTTCGAGTAACAAGAGTCCAAGAATCTGGCACAAAATCTGACAAAGTAATGGGTTCACGGAGTACCTTAGGAATCGGGCTGATCCAGGGTTTCACTGTCCCGTAAGTATTCACCAACCACCACGTCATACTCATCAATCCTGAAATGAAGCCCTACCTCAATCAAGACGCCGTCCGGTAAGTATTCGCCGACTAGGATGTCATTCTCCAAATCTAGGAGAACCATCCAGCGTGAATGAGGAGTGAATCGGACGCGGCCTTTGATCCAATTGCCGGACTCCGTCCCGACGAAGAATTGTGCCCGCCATTGTGTGAATCTCCTCTCCTCCCGTCCGATCTCTTTCAGCGCCGGGGAACCGAGGCCACCACGCGATCCCGCCGCCCTCTATTTTCCTCCCGACGGCGCCGCCACGGAAGCACTTGGAACACGCGATCTGATCTGTGGCGATCCCCTAGAGCCCCCTGTTGGGGAACGTAGTAATTTCAAAAAAATTCCTACGCACACGCATGATCATGGTTATGCATAGCAACGAGAGGGGAGAGTGTGTCCACGTACCCTCGTAGACCGAAAGAGGAAGCATTAGCACAACGTGGTTGATGTAGTCGTACGTCTTCATGATCCGACCAATCAAGTACCGAACGCACGGCACCCCCGAGTTCTGCACACGTTCAACTCGATGACGTCCCACGAACTCCGATCCAGCCGAGTGTTGAGGGTGAGTTTCATCAGCATGATGGCGTGGTGACGATGATGATGTTCTACCGACGCAGGGTTTCGCCTAAGCACCGCTACGATATGATCGAGGTGGATTATGGTGGAGGGGGGCACCGCACACGGCTAAGAGATCAAGAGATCAATTGTTGTGTCTATGGGGTGCCCCCCTCCTCCGTATATAAAGGGGGGAGGAGAACAGGGCCGGCCAAGGGGGTGGCGCGCCCTACGAGGGGGAAACCTACTCCAAGTAGGTTTGCCCCTCCCTTTCCTAATCCAAGAAGGAGGGGGAGGAAGGAGTGGGAGAGGGGAAAGGCAAGGGGGGCGCCCCCCTTTCCTTGTCCTATTCGAACTCAAGGGGAGGGGGCGCGCCTCTTGCCCTGGCCGGCCCCTCTCTCTCCACTAAGGCCAAACAAGGCCCATTAGTTCCCGCGGGGGGGGGGGGGCGGTAACCCCCGGTACTCCGATAAATGTCTGAAACCTTCCGGAACCTTTCCGGTGTCCAAACATAGTCGTCCAATATATCAATCTTTACATCTCGACCATTTCGAGACTCCTCGTCATGTCCATGATCACATCCGGGACTCCGAACTACCTTCGGTACATCAAAACATATAAACTCATAATATAATTGTCATCTAACTTTAAGCGTGCGGACCCTACGGGTTCAAGAACTATGTAGACATGACTGAGACACGTCTCCAGTCAATAACCAATAGCGAAACCTGGATGCTCATATTGGCTCCTACATATTCTATGAAGATCTTTATCGGTCAAACCGCATAACAACATATGTTGTTCCCTTTGTCATCGGTATGTTACTTGCCCGAGATTCGATCGTCGGTATCTCAATACCTAGTTCAATCTCGTTACCGGCAAGTCTCTTTACTCGTTCCGTAATATATCATCCCGCAACTAACTCATTAGTTGCATTGCTTGCAAGGCTTATAGTTATGTGCATTACCGCCCAGAGATACCTCTCCAACAATCAGAGTGACAAATCCTAATCTCGAAATACGCCAACCCAACAAGTACCTTGGGAGACACCTGTAGAGCACCTTCATAATCACCCAGTTACGTTGTGACATTTGGTAGCACACAAAGTGTTCCTCCAGTAAATGGGAGTTGCATGATCTCATAGTCATAGGAACATGTATAAGTCATGAAGAAAGCAATAGGAACAAACTAAACGATCAAGTGCTAAGCTAACGGAATGGGTCAATCATTCTCCTAATGATGTGATCCCGTTAATCAAATGACAACTCTTTGTCTATGGCTAGGAAACATAACTATCTTTGATTAACGAGCTAGTCAAGTAGAGGCATACTACTGACACTCTGTGGACTTGATCCCGGATGGAGTTGAAGCGTCTCTTGATGTGCTTGGTTCTCTTGTGAAATCTGGATTCCTTTGCCAAAGCAATTGCACTAGTATTGTCACAAAAGTTTTCATTGGACCCGATGCACTAGGTATGACACCTAGATCGGATATGAACTCCTTCATCCAGACTCCTTCATTTGCTGCTTCCGAAGCAGCTATGTACTCCGCTTCACATATAGATCCCGCCACAACGCTTTATTTAGAACTGCACCAACTGACAGCTCCACCGTTTAATGTAAACACATATCCAATTTGCGATTAAGAATCGTCCGGATCAGTGTCAAAGCTTGCACCAACGTAACCGTTTATGATGAGCTCCTTGTCACCTCCATAAATGAGAAACATATCCTTAGTCCTTTTCAGGTATTTCAGGATGTTCTTTCTGTCCAGTGATCCACTCCTGGATTACTTTGATACCTCCCTGCTAGACTTATAGAAAGGCACACATCAAGTCTGGTACATAGCATTGCATACATGATAGAGCCTATGGCTGAACCATAGGGAACATCTTTCATTTTCTCTCTATCTTCTGCAGTGGTCGGGCATTGAGTCTTACTCAACTTCACACCTTGTAACACAGGCAAGAACCCTTTCTTTGCTTGATCCATTTTGAACTTCTTCAAAACTTTGTCAAGGTATGTGCTTTGTGAAAGTCCAATTAAGCGTCTTGATCTATCTCTATAGATCTTGATGCCCAATATATAAGCAGCTTCACCGAGGTCTTTCATTGAAAAACTCTTATTCAAGTATCCCTTTATGCTATCCAGAAATTCTATATCATTTCCAATCAACAATATGTCATCCACATATAATATTAGAAATGCTACAGAGCTCCCACTCACTTTCTTGTAAATACAGGCTTCTCCAAAAGTCTGTACAAAACCAAATGCTTTGATCACACTATCAAAGCGTTTATTCCAACTCCGAGAGGCTTGCACCAGTCCATAAATGGATCGCTGGAGCTTGCACACTTTATTAGCTCCCTTTGGATCGACAAAACCTTCTGGTTACATCGTATACAACTCTTCTTCCAGAAATCCATTCAGGAATGCAGTTTTGACATCCATTTGCCAAATTTCATAATCATAAAATGCGGCAATTGCTAACATGATTCGGACAGACTTAAGCATCGCTATGGGTGAGAAGGTCTCATCATAGTCAATCCCTTGAATTTGTCGAAAACCTTTCGCAACAAGTCGAGCTTTGTAGATAGTAACATTACCGTCAGCGTTAGTCTTCTTCTTGAAGATCCATTTATTCTCTATGGCTTGCCGATCATCGGGCAACTCAACCAAAGTCCACACTTTGTTCTCATACATGGATCCCATCTCAGATTTCATGGCCTCAAGCCATTTTGCGGAATTTGGGCTCATCATCGCTTCCTCATAGTTCGTAGGTTCGTCATGGTCAAGTAACATGACTTCCAGAACAGGATTACCGTACCACTCTAGTGCGGATCTTACTCTATTTGACCTACAAGGTTCGGCAGTAACTTGATCAGAAGTTTCATGATCATCATCATTAGCTTCCTCACTTACTGGTGTAGGAATCACTGGAACTGATTTATGTGATAAACTACTTTCCAATAGAGGAGCAGGTACAGTTACCTCATCAAGTTCTACTCCCCCCCCCCACTCACTTCTTTCGAGAGAAACTCCTTCTCTAGAAAGATTCCAAATTTAGCAACAAAAGTCTTGCCTTCGGATCTGTGATAGAAGGTGTACCCAACAGTCTCTTTTGGGTATCCTATGAAGACACATTTCTCCGATTTGGGTTCGAGCTTATCAGGTTGAAGCTTTTTCACATAAGCATCATAGCCCCAAACTTTAAGAAACGACAACTTTGGTTTCTTGCCAAACCATAGTTCATAAGGCGTCGTCTCAACGGATTTTGATGGTGCCCTATTTAACGTGAACGCAGCCGTCTCTAAAGCATAACCCCAAAATGATAGCGGTAAATCAGTAAGAGACATCATAGATCGCACCATACATATATAGTAAAGTACGATTACGATGTTCGGACACACCATTACGCTATGGTGTTCTGGGTGGCGTGAGTTGCGAAACTATTCCGTATTGTTTCAAATGAAGACCAAACTCATAACTCAAATATTCTCCTCCACGATTAGATTGTAGAAACTTTATTTTCTTGTTACGATGATTTTCAACGTCACTCTGAAATTCTTTGAACTTTTCAAATGTTTCAGACTTATGTTTCATTAAGTAGATATACCCATATCTGCTTAAATCATCTGTGAAGGTGAGAAAGTAACGATACCCGCCGCGAGCCTCAATATTCATCGGACCACACACATCTGTATGTATGATTTCCAACAAATCTGTTGCTCGCTCCATAGTTCCGGAGAACGGCGTTTTAGTTATCTTGCCCATGAGGCAAGGTTCGCAAGTACCAAGTGATTCATAATCAAGTGGTTCCAAAATTCCATCAGTATGGAGTTTCTTCATGCACTTTACACCGATATGACCTAAACGGTAGTGCCACAAATAAGTTGCACTATCATTATCAACTCTGCATCTTTTGGCTTCAATATTATGAATATGTGTATCACTACTATCGATATTTAACAAAAATAGACCACTCTTCAAGGGTGCATGACCATAAAAGATATTACTCATATAAATAGAACAACCATTATTCTCTGATTTAAATGAATAACCGTCTCGCATCAAACAAGATCCAGATATAATGTTCATGCTCAACGCTGGCACTAAATAACAATTATTCAGGTCTAAAACTAATCTCGAAGGTAGATGTAGAGGTAGCATGCCGACCGCGATCACATCAACTTTGGAACCATTTCCCACATGCATCGTCACCTCGTCCTTAACCAATCTTCGCTTAATTCGTAGCACCTGTTTCGAGTTGCAAATGTTAGCAACAGAACCAGTATCAAATACCCAGGTGCTACTGCGAGCATTAGTAAGGTACACATCAATAACATGTATATCACATATACCTTTGTTCACCTTGCCATCCTTCTTATCCGCCAAATACTTGGGGCAGTTCCGCTTCCAGTGACCAGTCTGCTTGCAATAGAAGCACTCAGTCTCAGGCTTAGGTCTAGACTTGGGTTTCTTCTCTTGAGCAGCAACTTGTTTGCCGTTCTTCTTGAAGTTCCCCTTCTTCTTCCCTTTGCCTTTTTTCTTGAAACTGGTGGTCTTATTGACCATCAACACTTGATGCTTGATGTCTACTACACAACCTTCTTCTTGTAGACGTTGTTGGGCCTCCAAGTGCAGAGGTTTGTAGGACAGTAGCAAATTTCCCTCAAGTGGATGACCTAAGGTTTATCAATCCGTAGGAGGCGTAGGATGAATATGGTCTCTCTCAAGCAACCCTGCAACCAAATAACAAAGAGTCTCTTGTGTCCCCAACACACCCAATACAATGGTAAATTGTATAGGTGCACTAGTTCGGCGAAGAGATGGTGATACAAGTGGTATATGGATGGTAGATAAAGGTATTTGTAATCTGAAAATATAAAAACAGCAAGGTAACTAATGGTAAAAGTGAGCGTAAACGGTATTGCAATGCGTGGAAATAAGTCCTAGGGTTCATACTTTCACTAGTGTAAGTCCTCTCAACAATAATAACATAATTGGATCATATAACTATCCCTCAACATGCAACAAAGAGTCACTCCAAAGTCACTAATAGTGGAGAACGAACAAAGAGATTATGGTAGGGTACGAAACCACCTCAAAGTTATTCTTTCCAATCAATCTGTTGGGCTATTCCTATAAGTGTCACAAACAGCCCTAGAGTTCGTACTAGAATAACACCTTAAGACACAAATCAACCAAAACCCTAATGTCACCTAGATACTCCAATGTCACCTCAAGTATCTGTGGGTATGATTATACGATATGCATCACACAATCTCAGATTCATCTATTCAACAAACACAAAGGACCTCAAAGAGTGCCCCAAAGTTCTACCGGAGAATCACGACGAAAACGTGTGCCAACCCCTATGCATAGGTTCATGGGAGGAAACCGCAAGTTGATCACCAAAACATACATCAAGTGAATCACGTGGTATCCCATTGTCAGCACAGATACGCACGGCAAGACATACATCAAGTGTTCTCAAATCTTTAAAGACTCAATCCGATAAGATAACTTCAAAGGGGAAACTCAATCCATTACAAGAGAGTAGAGGGGGGGGGGGAGAAACATAAGATCCAACTATAATAGCAAAGCTCGCGATACATCAAGATCGTGCCAAATCAAGAACACGGGAGAGAGAGAGATCAAACACATAGCTACTGGTACATACCCTCAGCCCCGAGGGAGAACTACTCCCTCCTCGTCATGGAGAGCACCGGGATGATGAAGATGGCCACCGGAGAGGGATTGCCCCCTCCGGCAGGGTGCCGGTACGGGTCTAGATTGGTTTTTGGTGGCTACGGAGGCTTCTGGCGGCGGAACTCCCGATCTATTTTCTCCTGGAAGTTTTAGGGTACGACGATATATATGGGTGCAGGAAGTACGTCGGAGGAGCCACGGGGGCCCCACGAGGCAGGGGGTGCGCCCTAGGGGGGCGCCCCCCACCCTCGTGAGCACCTCCCGTATCTCCTGACGTGGAGTCCAAGTCTATCTGGTGGCTTTCGTTCCAAAAATAACTTCTCCAGTTGATTTCGTTCCGTTTCGACTCCGTTTGATATTCCTTTTCTTCAAAACACTGAAATAGGCATAAAACAGCAAATCTGGGCTGGGCCTCCGGTTAATAGGTTAGTCCCAAAAATAATATAAAAGTGGAAAATAAAGCACAATATTGCCCAAAACAGTAGATAATATAGCATGGAGCAATCAAAAATTATAGATACGTTGGAGACGTATCAATGCTCCTTCTTTATTTCTACCTCCGCAGCCTTTAGCATCGTGAAGAGCTCGGGAATTGTCTTATTCATCCCTTGCATATTATAGTTCATCACAAAGCATTTGTAGCTTGGTGGCAGTGATTGAAGAATTGTGTCAATGACACTATCAACAGGAAGATTAACTCCCGGTTGAGTCAAGTGAATATGATACCCAGACATTTTGAGTATATGTTCACTGACAGAACTATTCTCCTCCATCTTGCAGCTATAGAACTTATTGGAGACTTCATATCTCTCAATCCGGGCATTTGCTTGAAATATTAACTTCAATTCCTAGAACATCTCATATGCTCCATGACGTTCAAAATGTCGTTGAAGTCCCGGTTCTAAGCCGTAAAGCATGGCACACTGAACTATCAAGTAGTCATCAGCTTTACTCTGCCAAATGTTCTTAACATTGTCATCAGCATCTGCAGCAGGCCTGGCACCCAGCGGTGCTTCCAAGACATAATTCTTCTGTGCAGCAATGAGGATAATCCTCAAGTTACGGATCTAGTCCGTGTAATTGCTACCATCATCTTTCAACTTTGCTTTCTCAAGGAACGCATTAAAATTCAATGGAACAACAACACGAGGCATCTATCTACAATCAACATAGACAAGCAAGAAACTATCAGGTACTAAGTTCATGATAAATTTAAGTTCAGTTAATCATATTACTTAAGAACTCCCACTTAGATAGACATCCCTCTAATCCTCTAATTGATCACGTGATCCAAATCAACTAAACCATGTCCGATCATCACGTGAGATGGAGTAGTTTCAATGGTGAACATCACTATGTTGATCATATCTACTATATGATTCACGCTCTACCTTTCGGTCTCAGTGTTCCGAGGCCATATCTGTTATATACTAGGCTCGTCAAGTTTAACCTGAGTATTCCGCGTGTGCAACTGTTTTGCACCCGCTGTATTTGAACGTAGAGCCTATCACACCCGATCATCACGTGGTGTCTCAGCACGAAGAACTTTCGCAACGATGCATATTCAGGGAGAACACTTATATCTTGATAATTTAGTGAGAGATCATCTTATAATGCTACCATCAATCAAAGCAAGATAAGATGCATAAAAGATAAACATCGCATGCAATCAATATAAGTGATATGATATGGCCATCATCATCTTGTGCTTGTGATCTTCATCTTCGAAGCACCGTCATGATCACCATCGTCACCGGCGCGACACCTTGATCTCCATCATAGCATAATTGTCATCTCGCCAACTTATGCTTCTACGACTATCGCTACCGCTTAGTGATAAAGTAAAGCATTACAGGGCGATTGCATTGCATACAATAAAGCGACAACCATATGGCTCTGCCAGTTGCCGATAACTCGGTTACAAAACATGATCATCTCATACAATAAAATATAGCATCATGCCTTGACCATATCACATCACAACATGCCCTGCAAAAAACAAGTTAGACGTCCTCTACTTTGTTGTTGCAAAGTTTTACGTGGCTGCTACGGGCTGAGCAAGAATCGTTCTTACCTCGTATCAAAACCACAACGATAGTTCGTCAAGTTAGTGATGTTTAAACCTTCTCAAGGATCGAGCGTAGCCACACTTGGTTCAACTAAAGTTGGAGAAACTGACACCCGCCAGCCACCTGTGTGCAAAGCACGTCGGTAGAACCAGTCTCGCGTAAGCGTACGCGTAATGTCGGTCCGGGCCGCTTCATCCAACAATACCGCCGAACCAAAGTATGACATGCTGGTAAGCAGTATGACTTGTATCGCCCACAACTCACTTGTGTTCTACTCGTGCATATGACACCTATGCATAAAACCTGGCTCGGATGCCACTGTTGGGGAACGTAATAATTTCAAAAAAATCCTACACACACACACACGCAAGATCACGGTTATGCATAGCAACGAGAGGGGAGAGTGTGTCCACGTACCCTCGTAGACCGAAAGCGGAAGTGTTAGCACAACACGGTTGATGTAGTTGTACGTCTTCACGATCCGACCGATCAAGTACCGAACGCACGACATCTCTGAGTTCTGTACACGTTCAACTCGATGACGTCCCTCGAACTCCGATCCAGCCGAGTGTTGAGGGAGAGTTTCGTCAGCACGACGGTGTGGTGACGATGATGATGTTCTACCGACGCAGGGCTTCGCCTAAGCAGCGCTACGATATGATCGAGGTGGATTATGGTGGAGGGGGGCACCGCACACGGCTAAGAGATCAAGAGATCAATTATTGTGTCTATGGGGTGCCCCCTCCTCCATATATAAAGAGGGAGGAGGAGAGGGCCGGCCAAGGGGGTGGCGCGCCCTAGGAGGGGGAAACCTACTCCAAGTAGGTTTGCCCCTCCCTTTCCTAATCCAAGAAGGAGGGGGAAGGAAGGAGTGGGAGAGGGGAAAGGCAATGGGGGCACCCCCCCTTTCCTTGTCCTATTCGGACTCAAGGGGAGGGGCGCGCCTCTCTTGCCCTGGCCGGCCCCTCTCTCTCTCTCCACTAAGGCCCAACAAGGCCCATTAGTTCCCGGGGGGGGGGGGGTCCGGTAACCCCCGTTACTCCAATAAATGTCTGAAACCTTCCGGAACCTTTCCGGTGTCCAAACATAGTTGTCCAATATATCGATCTTTACGTCTCGACCATTTCGAGACTCCTCGTCATGTCCGTGATCACATCCGGGACTCCGAACTACCTTCGGTACATCAAAACATATAAACTCATAATATAATCGTCATCTAACTTTAAGCGTGCGGACCCTACGGGTTCGAGAACTATGTAGACATGACCGAGACACGTCTCCGGTCAATAACCAATAGCGGAACCTAGATGCTCATATTGGCTCCTACATATTCTACAAAGATTTTTATCGGTCAAACCGCATAACAACATATGTTGTTCCCTTTGTCGCCGGTATGTTACTATTGCCCGAGATTTGATCGTCGGTATCTCAATACCTAGTTCAATCTTGTTACCGGCAAGTCTCTTTACTCGTTCCGTAATATATCATCCCGCAACTCACTCATTAGTTGCATTGCTTGCAAGGCTTATAGTGATGTGCATTACCGAGTGGGCCCAGAGATATCTCTCCGACAATCGGAGTGACAAATCCTAATCTCGAAATACGCCAGCCCAACAAGTACCTTTGGAGACACCTGTAGAGCACCTTTATAATCACCCAGTTACGTTGTGACGTTTGGTAGCACACAAAGTGTTCCTCCAGTAAACGGGAGTTGCATAATCTCATAATCATAGGAACATGTATAAGTCATGAAGAAAGCAATAGCAACAAACTAAACGATCAAGTGCTAAGCTAACGGAAGGGGTCAAGTCAATCACATCATTCTCCTAATGATGTGATCCCGTTAATCAAATGACAACTCTTTGTCTATGGCTAGGAAACATAACCATCTTTGATTAACGAGCTAGTCAAGTAGAGGCATACTAGTGACACTCTGTTTGTCTATGTATTCACACATGTATCATGTTTCCGGTTAATACAATTCTTGAATGAATAATAAACATTTATCATGATATAAGGAAATAAATAATAACTTTATTATTGCCTCTAGGGCATATTTCCTTCACCCCCACCCCCCTGTCGAGGAATGGGGCGGCGGCGGCGGCGAAAGACCGGCCGCCTCAGGCGGCCGTGTTTCCACCTCCCTCTCGTCTCTCATGGTGGCTTCAGGTGCTCAATGTGTGCCTCAAATGTTTTACCGAAGACTAGTATGTTGTCGAAGAAAACTAACGCGCACACACGATTGACTGATACCAGATGTTAGGATACATATGAGGTACACACGATCTACACTCACTTGATCATCGAATCATAGTTCTAGGTCTCGATTACAAGGAATTGGAGATAAGCGAAGAACGGGGCATTTTGGGTTGGTAGGGGAGACAACCGTCGTTGTCTGATCCTACGCGGATGCCTGCCCTTCCTTCCTGCTCTCCCTTAAGTATTGCCTGGGCTCAGGGTGATGTGATTGGCCCAGTCCGGCCCGCCGTAGCGAAGATTCTCACATTACTTGCGTCTTGGTCGTGAGTTGTCGTCGAGGCGTGGGCCCTCCTTGGCAGTGACCCTGCCCAGTGTCCCAGCTATGTCAGCGGGGCTGACACATAGGCAACTGACAAGTGGCTTATGAGAAGTGAATTGACGGGTCAAAAAGGCTAGGAAATGGCAGATAGCACTACAACTCTTTTCGGGTGTAGTTCATTGATTTTCTCTGAACTAGGTAGAAACTAGAAGCAAGTACGGTTTTGAAAACAGGCCAGCCTGCAGTAATAGCTTCAAAGTCGTCAGCGAAAAGCATTCTGGTAGATATAATTAGTGTGATGCGTCCATCCAAGCCGTCATCGGACAGTAACCTTTGGACTGTGTATCTGATGCACATCAACCGGGTGCACGATCGTTTCACACGCTGAGACGCAGACCGAGATATACTACTACAAATAATTGTGTTTCATCTCGGCTCAGCATGGTTGTTCCAGGTCGCAGCGGGGTCGTTGGTATTTACACGTGCAGGGTAAAAACGAATGCTCGTCAATTGCTATCTGCGTAATCAAATTCTTGCTACCTGACGAATTTTGCTTCCTTTCTGCCGCACTATCAAGAGAAGTTTTCTTTTGTTGCAACCTTCCTGTCGACTGTCAACCCGGCCAATTAGACCCAAGGAACCCTCGCAGAAAAATCGGAGAGAACAATTGACAGCAACCAACCACCATCTTGTTGCAGCCTTTGACTTTGCCAACCCGTTTAAATTTTAAAACGAGAGCAACAAGCTACGGGGAACCACCATCAGAAAAATGAAAGAGGCCGGCATGGCTGGCGTCCTGCCCTGCCTCCTCGTCCACCTCCTCCTCTTCCTGAAGCCACGCGCCATCGCCGCCGCCGCCTACTCGGAGTACTCGTGCAATGGCACCACCGGCAACTACACGGCGCGTGACGCCTTCGGGGCCAACCTCGCGCGCCTCACCGCCGAGCTCCCCGCCGACGCCTCCACCTCTCCGTCCCTCTACGCCTCGGCGGCCATCGGCGCCTCCCCCGACAAGGTCTTCGCCCTCGCGCTCTGCCGCGGCGACATCACGGACGCCAGGGCGTGCTCCGGCTGCCTCGACAACGCGTTCACGCAGCTGCGGGCGCTCTGCGCCGGCGAGAGGGACGCCACGTTCTACCACGACCTCTGCACCCTCCGCTACTCCGGCGAGGACTTCCTGGCGCGGCCGGACGACAACAGCCCGGTGATTAACGGCATGGACGTGAACGGGTCGACGTACGCCGCGTGGGACAGCCGGAACGCCACGTCCCGGAGCTTCTTCCTGTCCCTGGTCGGCACGCTGTTCGGGGAGATGTCCATGTACGGCGCGTACAACTCGTCGGTGCGCCGGTTTGCCAGCGCCGTCATGTACATCAACCCGCAGCTGCCCACGGTGTACGGCCTGGCGCAGTGCACGCCGGACCTCTCCCCGGGGCAGTGCTGGCACTGCTTCCAGGGCCTCCAGGAGCAGACCCGCCAGTGGTACGACGGCCGCGAGGGCGGCCGCATCGTCGGCGTCCGGTGCAATATTCGCTATGAAGGCTACCAGTTCTACGACGGCATGGCCAACGTCAGGATCGGCACACCCGGTGGCTCATCTTCACCAACAGAAAGCAATGGTAAGGGAGAGCGTACTGTGTACATCCTTTTTTATTTATTTCAAGAGCCATAAAAACATGAAGAACTGGCTGTACTTAATTTGTTTAACTATTTTTTGATTTTTATTAGTTATACTATTGTTTCATACTCCTATATATTTTGCTTTGTATCGCTCAGGAAGCAAGCACATGCAGACCCTAATAATCGTTTTATGCGTGTCCGTTACGGTGTTCTGTTCTATGTTGGTTGGCTGCCTTCTCCTCATCAGAAGGCTAAGAAAAGGAGCTGGTAAGGCCAAGACAACACGTTGCAACAATATTCCGTGCTTTTTCTCGGCACCATTTTAACTCATGCACTACCTGCAAATACAATCAATTCAGGAAACACGAAATTAGAACAAGGTCATAAGAGGAACAACTCGAAGACAGAGGAGGCGCTGAAGCTGTGGAAGATCGAAGAGAGCAGCTCAGAGTTCACCTTGTACGACTTCCCTGAGCTCGCCGCTGCCACGGACAACTTCTCCGACGAGAACAAGCTCGGACAAGGCGGCTTCGGTCCGGTTTACAAGGCAAGCGGATACGCCATTTAACCATGTAATAATGCAATCGGTTGATCGATCAAACGCTAATTTTTTTGTTGTCATTTTGTTTCTTTGCAGGGAAAGTTTTCTGACGGAGCCGAGGTGGCGGTGAAGAGGCTGGCGGCGCAGTCCGGGCAGGGGCTTGTGGAGTTCAAGAACGAGATCCAGCTCATCGCCAAGCTGCAGCACACGAACCTCGTCAAGCTCGTGGGCTGCTGCGTGCAGGAGGAGGAGAAGATGCTGGTCTACGAGTACCTGCCCAACCGAAGCCTAGACTTCTTCATCTTCGGTAAATTACTACGTGCAGAAGCTTTTCTTAAGACCATCTTCAGTTCTTCCCGTGAATGCTACCACCAGTAGGAAAAAAGCTGATATGATATGGTAACTTTTTGCAATGCAGACCAAGAGCGAGGTCCGTTGCTGGACTGGCAGAAGCGGCGGCACATAATGGAAGGGATCGCGCAGGGGCTCCTATACCTGCACAAGCACTCCCGGGTGCGGATCATCCATCGGGACATGAAGGCCAGCAACATACTGCTGGACAAGGACCTCAACCCCAAGATCTCCGACTTCGGCATGGCCAGGATCTTCGGCTCCAACATGACGGAGGCCAACACCAACAGGGTCGTCGGCACCTAGTAAGAGAAAAAATAAAACTGATCAAACTTTTTTACCCATTTTTAACAGGCAAACCCTGATGAATACCGAATTAATGCAGCGGCGTGCTGACTGGATTATAGTATATATATAGTAATGCTCCACGTTTTGTGTTGTGCCGCAGCGGTTACATGGCACCTGAGTATGCTTCAGAGGGCCTCTTCTCGGTCAAGTCTGACGTCTTCAGCTTCGGCGTGTTGCTGCTGGAGATAGTGAGCGGCAAGAGGAACAGCAGCGGCCACGGCCAGCACTACGGAGAATTCGTCAACCTCCTCGGCTACGTAAGCTTCTGCTGAATTTTTTAGTTGCATGAGTTAACTAGAACAGACCACACGCTTCCGACGAGCTTAGACATTTTTAAAACCCTAGCTCTTCTTGTTCCAAGACTAAATACAAAACGAGCGGCTTATCCGTTACCAATATGGTCAAAAACGTCGCTCCTAGTGTTCACATCAGCAACGTAAGCCACTGACAGCAACGGTCTGCAGAACCCCATTAACTAATTGCGCCGTATGATTTTGGACGACAGGCATGGCAGCTGTGGAGGGATGGGAGAGCGTTCGAGCTGGTCGACCCGACGCTGGGCCACTGCAGCGAGGTGGCGGACATCATGCGGTGCGTCAAGGTGGCGCTGCTCTGCGTGCAGGACAACGCCATGGACCGGCCGACGATGACCGACGTGACGGCGATGCTGGGGAACGACGGGGTGCCGCTGCCGGACCCGAGGCGGCCCCCGCATTTCCACCTCAGGGTCACCAGCGACGATGAGGAGGACGGCGCCGGCGGGTCTGGGGCGCGGACACGGTCCACGCACTTCACCGGATCGTGCAGCACCAACGACGTGACCATCAGCACCATCGAGGAAGGGAGGTGATTGCTTTCTCCTATTAGTGAGTGGGCCACGTGTCACGGTGTAGGGTTGAGATGTTTCCGGCTGTGGCGCACTGGCATATGTCTCGCTCGTGTCAGGGTGTCGATCACCGTTGTTGTACAGATCATACGCTATTGCATAGGACAAGAAGAGCCCTAAAATTGTACGTACGAACTATACTGCTGGCAGTGCTTTGACGAACGAAAAAGGAAAAAGGAAATGTAGTGCTACATGATATAGACAGGATGCAAGGGAGTCGCAGAGCGTTGGCTCTTGACAGTAACATATGTGAGGGTAGGTGTGGTATGCCGGCGACAATTCAAGCCGTGCAAATGCGAACCTGATGATGGTCTCTTGACTTTGCCAGTTTGGAAGAGTCCTTTTACGGTGCCGGAGGCCAATATGGGTATGGTTTGTGTTTTCCATCCCCTGTGCTCTTGTATCATACTCTCTCCGGTCATTTTTAGTCCGCATATAAGATTTGTCCGAAGTCAAAGTATCTCAACTTTGACCAAACTTATAGAAAAAAATATTAACGTTTATAATGCCAAATCAACATTGTTAGATTCATTATGAAATGTAGTTTCATAGTATATATATTTGATATTGTAAATATTTGTACTTTTTGATATAAATGGTCAAACTTTATAAAGTTTGACTTGACAAAAATCTAATATGCGGAGTAAAAAGGACCGGAGGGAGTACCAAAATTTTGTCAGAAAGTCTGAAAGTGCATATTCTTATCTCGACCATTTTTCTATGTCTTTGAATTGACATCCAACCATCCTCATCTCACATCTCGCACACTCTCTTTTTGCGTTGGCATGTCCCACATACTAATCAGAGACTAAAGTTGCTCTTAGATTGCACTTTCAAGAATGAATTGCATGCTAACTAATGTGCAAATTTAACTGAATCAGATTTAAGAAAAATTTAGGCAACTGAAATTAGAAAAAGAGAACTAAAAAGATACACACCTGATTAGTGAATTAATCTATTGGCTTTAGTTCTCATATATGAAGAAAACCAAACTAGTAGTAGATTGTTTTTTTTTTTGTTTTGAAACAAGGCAAAAGATTTGCCATTTTCATTAATTAAGAAGAAGGTTTAGACATAAGCCGCAAAGCGAGAAAAAAAAGGCCTACTCTCGCGACATAAGTAGGCTCAAATGCTTGGCTCCAGCAAGCGCCCAGAGGCAGGCTTCCTCCTTGATTCTGCTGATGACGGTCGTTGTTGGAGCGGCCATGTTGCGAAAAATTCTTGCATTTCGTTCCTTCAAAATTTCCCATGAAACCAGCATCATGACTGAAGCAAGGGCCTTCCTGTGTTGGTCTCACACGCCCACAACCTTGATCCAGCAAGCTCTAACCGAATCCTCATTCCGCCAAGTCAGTGGTGTGTAGTCGTGAATGCCAAGCTAGACGATGATCTCGTTCCAGACTCTACTTGAGAATCGACATTGAAATAACAAGTGGGCTGCAGATTCTTGCACTTGTTTGCAGAGGGGGCAAAGGCCACAGTTAGGCCACCCCCACTCGGTTGTGAAGAACCAACCAGGCAAAGAATTTGCACTTCGAAGGGGCCCACATCTTCCAAATCGTGGCATTGTTGGTGCTGTATGTTAGGCCTGCAAATTGCGCCAAATATGTCGTTGATTGTAATCTACACATAAATGATCTAGCTACTAGTTGTAGTTTGTGTATCGATTTAGAGGTAATTACATCGGTGGTGCTTGAACTTGCCCTGCATGTTCAGTTTAGTGTCTGAAGTTGAAAAATACATCGAACTGGTTCTAAAACTTGGTTGGCGCATGCAAATATGGTGCTAAACACATTTGTAGACATATAATGTGCTGACATGGCACCATATTTAAGTGATGTGGCATGGGTCCACTTGTAATAACGAAATATGATTTGTACGATGCAAAAAATGATTATTTAAATACTATGACTAGTGGGTCCTGGCTGTCAGTCCAGAAGGAAAATTGAAATTAAAAATCGTGCTTGACAAAGCTCGAACGAGCAACCTGCTGCTTGACTGCTTCCTGGTTGCAGGGCTCTAACCACTCTTACATTATTGATTTGTAATATAAAGGCATAAACGTGCTGCAGCCAGTGGCCCATTTAGCACATGTTAATTTTTTAAAAAGTTCGTAAATAATAATAAAAATAAAAATAATTAGATTAAAATATTCGTGTGTTATTAATAATTACCTCATGGTATATGAATATTCGTGTTTTATTAATAATTAACTCATGGTATACGAATATTTGTGTTTTATTAATAATTAACTCATGGTATACAAATATTTGTGTGCATGTATTGTTTTGAAAAATCTATAAATAATAAAACAAAATAACCTCATGGTACACAAAATAAATATATAGAGGTATGTTATAAAATAATACACTAAAAATGTTCCTGTAATTTTAAACATATTCACTTATTATATAGAAAATACTGTTTGGAATATAAGATATGATTTTTATGAAATCTTTAGTATACAAACATTTAAAATATACAGTCATGGATTCTCTAAGAATGTTCAATAAATGTTTTTTTAAAAAAATTAGTGAATACAAACATTTTTATACACAAGTCAACTATTAATAAGGCATGACATTTGGATCTAATATTTATTATTATGACTATAATTTAGATGTGTTTTACAATTTTTTTTAAGTTAACATGTGCTAAATGAGCCACTGGCTGCAGCCCATCTAAGCACCACAAGCCTTTGCGTTTATAATTCATTTATAAGTTTTTCTCAAAAAAATATTAATAAGCAGGACGGGGCAAAGTTTTCGTAGAAGCATAACTGGTGTACTGGTCGGCATGGCTTGTCTTGAAGCTTTTGCTCGCAGGAGCTTCAGGTCGCACGACTTTGTTCGTGTAACTTTTAAAAAATTATTTTTCCTTCTATACTGACAGAAGGGACCCACTAACCATAGAGTTATATATTTTATTAAAGTGATAATGTTTCGTTGCTACAAGCAGGCCCCATGCCATGTCAGCCAAATACAGTGCCATGTGAGCACACTGTACGTCTACATGTAAGATTAGCACCGTATTTGCACCTATGTAGCACCGATACCTCAGGAAAGTGTCATATCGCCGTTCCGGACGGCTCCGATACGCCGATACGGCCGATACAGCTTAGATACGCATATCAAAGAAGTATTGGGTTTTTTTATTTAAAAGAAAAGAAAAAATAATGCTGATATGGCAGCGACACGCTCGGGACACACCTGGGACACGGCGAGCGGCCGAGCGAGCCCGATAGCCCACGACCACCTAAACCTAATCTCTCTTTCTGCATGAGGAAGGGCTCGAGGGCTACTCGCCGCCTCCGCCACGTGCAGTGGCTCGCCGTCGTCGCCTCCGCCGACTGGAGTGGCTCGCCGCCGCTGCACCCACCGCCTGGAATTGCCTCTCCTTCTCGAGTCTTCTGCGCCGTTGTCGCAAAGGTAATTTCCCCGAGCACCGAGTGATGTCTGATGTGTGCTTGCTGTGTGCTTGATGTATGCTTGCCTGCTTGCTGGATTCTTGCTTGGCTGTGCTTGCTGTATTCTTGCTTGGCTGTGCTTGCGGGCGTCCGTAGTACTAGTACATCGAGAGAAATAGCTGCACAAAGGAGGCTATCACTTCTATCTACTGCTGCTTGTTGCTGTTTGTTGGATAAAATTGCTAGCTGATGTTGCTGCTTGTTGATGTATTTTCTATTTTGCATACACCATGAGGAGTTGAGGACCTGGATCATTCAAGACAAAAGAAAAGAGGCTTGGAGGCAATCAGGCAACTAATGGAGTCGAGGACATTTTGTTATGTTGGTTTCTATTATATGTCACTTTTGTTAATTATTTATATATACTCGACGTATCGCATATTGCTGTTTCTACAAATTGCCGTATCCCGTATCGCCGTACTCGTATCGCCGTATCGGTGTCGCCGTATCGGTGCAACGTAGATTTGCACATGTCTATCAAGTTTTAGAACCAGTTCGGCGTATTTTTCAAGTTCATGCACTAAACTGAACATCTATGATAAGTTTAGACACCACCGGTGCAATTACCTCATCGATTTACCTTTAGATTTAGAGCGCAGATCAAGTAGACGCAGTGGTGAACTTGAGAAACACCTCCGCAGAAGCAATCGAGATAGAGCAGCCATGATTAACACCGTAGCACACTAGAAAGTAGAAACCCAACAGCCGGCCGTGTGTGTGTGTCTCCTACAGCCCGGTGACTGGCAATCGATGGACGACGGTGGCGGCCAGTCATACGCAAATGAAGCGAAAAACCACCACGTCGATCAGCCGACCCAATCCGAGACGACGTGCGGCGCTAGGTCATGGGGCAACGAGATGGAAAAATATGCTTAGCCACGATGACCTGATCATGGGCTTGTTTAGTTGGGCATTGGTACACACGGTGACTATATCTCGCTTCATGAAAGTGCTAGTTCCATCTCGCTGAAGCAAATGCCTCGCACTGTAGCTACTGGGCTAACCCATTAACACATGTTTAAAATAAAGGGAGAAGAAAAAGGTGAGAAACCTGGATTCGATCCTGGCTGACGAGCAACGCTGCTAGCCACTAACTAGCTTCACTTTCGTATAAACTACTATGGCGCGACATAGTTGAGGGTAAAAGAACTAGTTTTGCACTGGTTTTTCTGGGTCTTTTTGTTGTTGTATTGTCATTCTTTTTTCACCGTTCTTTGTTTCTTTCTTTATTTTCACTGTTTTTTTATTTTCTTTCTGTTTCTTCTGTTTTATTATTTTTTCAATTTTTGTTTTCTCTTCTTTTTCTTCTCTGTTTTTTTGTTCTTTTCGTTTGTCTTTGTTTTTTCATTGTGTTTATCGGTTTTATTTCTTATTTCGATTTTCTTTGTTTCTTTTAGTTTTCATTCTCCATTTTTTTATACTTCAAAAATATTTTTCTAATACACATTTAATGTTCTTTGAATACATGGTCAACATTTGTTTCATACAATTTTTTTTAAAATTATATGCTTGATTAGTATTTTTAAAATACAAGATTAACATTTTTTAATACATGGTCAACATTTTTTCTAAACACACATTTAAACATTTTCAAATGCTTGATTAATATTTTTAAAATACAAGATTAACATTTTTTAATACAAGGTCAACATTTTTCCATTACACACTTTTAAACATTTTCAAATGATTGATTAGAAATTTTCAAATACAAGATAACATTTTTTAACGCATGGTCAACATTGTTTATATACACATTTAACATTCTTCAAATTCTTGATTAACATTTTTCACATGTAGTATTAATTTTTTTAATGAATGGTCGACATTTTTTCTATACATATTTTACATTTTTAAATTCTTGATTCAAGAATTTTAAATACAAGTTTAAATTTTTTTGAATACAATACAAGATCTTTTTCTGATACATGGTCAACATTTTTTCTATGCACATTTAAAAATTTTCAAATGCTTGATCAACATTTTTAAAATACTTGTATAAGATTTTTTTTTAAAAAATTGACTAAAATTTTAAATAGACAATCAACTTTTATTCACACACATCCTATATATTTGGTATACATTTTTTGTACACATGTGAAACATTCTCTATACACATTCAACACTTTTAAAATGCTTGGTTAATATCTTTTTAAAATATTTTTATGTAAAGTATTTTTTGTAATATAGTCATTTAGAGTATTTGTAAGTATAAATCAAAAGAAAGAAAAGAAAGAAAATATGAAAAAAGGGCCGGCCCATCTGGTGCGCTCCCAATGCGAGGCTTCGCTCTGTCTCTCGGTAAGCGAGACATAGGGGCGCCCTTTGGTACATACACGGAAACGTTTAACTACATGAATTGGACTGGAACCCCCAAAAAAACATGAACTGGACTGGACCTAAAACACTAACTAATTGTGAATTATTACGGCCATTAGTGTAATCTTGATATGATATTAAATGTAGGACGATGATAACTGTCATACGTGTGGGTGTTAAGAGGTTTGTCCACACGTTTTGTGTGGTGTGTAAGAGAATCAGTCCACACGCTTATGTGTGGGCAAAACAACTTAACGCTCACACGCATTTTTCTCTTTGCGGTCTCTCTCACACGCCTATGTGTGGGCGAAATGCATAACACCCACACGATCTCTCTCAGTCACCTACCTCACGGTCCCGCACGCCCAGCGTGACAGTCATCACGCGTCCCCGCAGTTGCCATGGTCCGGGCCCTCTTCAATGTCCGTTTACCTACAGTTGCCATGTTGCTGAACTACAGTTGCCATGTCGGACAACTGCAGTTGACATGGTTGCTCAACTGCAGTTGCCATCTCAGGTCAAGTGTCAGATGCCATTTTGGACAACTGCAGCTGTTGCCATGTATGATCTGGTTTACTATAGTTGCCATGATTTGAAAACTTTAGAGGTTGCTACAAAAGAGACATGGCAAAACAACATGTTCGGGTAAAAGAAAGAGTTGCCATCTGCTTACAAGCACACTAGGGCAGTTGCCGTGTACTCCTGCAAAACATATGGCAACTGACATGTTTGGGTAAAAAAAAAGAGTTGTTATCTGCTTACAAGCACACTAGGGTAGTTGCCATGTACACTGCAAAACGCATGGTAACTGGCAGCTTGGGTGTGGGAGAAGAGACGAGCATGTGGGCGATATGACAAATGCCCACATACCAGCCCTTGTGCGTGAGTGAAAACTGACGTGTGGACGAACTGCTAAACGCCCAGACACCGACCCCTCCATGTGGTGAAACAGACGTGTGGGCGACCGAGTGAATGCCCACACACCAGCCCAGTTCTATGTGGCACCACAAACATGTCAAGATTCATGTACCCACAAACGTACGCGGATCCATGCGTGTGGGCAAGATGCAAACACCTGCATGTATGAATGTTAGTGTTTCCGTAAATATATTACGTTATGGATAAAAATTTTGTATCTGATCTGCCTCCTTGATTTTAGGTAGTAAGATAATTTCAATGAAGTTTAAATGAGCGATGTTAAGGTTTTCTAATTGCAGTTGGTTAAAATTGTACGACACCCCCTTAACCACGTCTGAAAAGCTTGATAAAATTTGGCCAAGAAGCCATCCGGCTCAAGAGCCTTGTTATGTTTGGTATGAAAGACATCGTCCCAATTTTTAATTTTAGAGAACAGAGCTATTAAAAACTCATTTTCTGCCTAAGAGTTGCGGGATGTCATCTATGAATGACTTGTCTTGAGAGAAATTACTTTTGACTGCAGGTCCAAAAAACAAATCTTGTAATAATTAGTGATGTAATGTTTGAAGGCTCGTCCCCTCAATTTGGCCCTCATCCTTGTTTAGCATGAAATTACGTTCCTTGCTATGTTTGCCATTGGCCAACAAATGAAAGTGTTCCGTATTGTGGTCGCTTTGGACCAGAAATTGTGCCTTTGAGCCTTGATACCATTTGATCTCCTTCAAAGCATAAACTGGATCAGATGTGGAAGAAGCCATCCAAAGGATTTGTTAAAATAAATGTTGATGCTTCATTCGTCGCTGAAACATTATCAGGAGCTTCTGGCGCAGTGGCCCGAGATGAGAATGGTAATTTTATTGCGGCTGCCTCATGGCTCATGCTTCACGTTCCGAATATAGACTCAGCGGAAATGACTACGATCGGAAATGGATTCTATTTGGCGACGAGCATTGGCTGTAGCAAGCTGATAATTGAATCTGATAGCTCTTTTACTGTTGATGCCATGAAAGGTGAGAACGATTATGCAGGACCTTCCGTTCTAGTGATGATGGAGAGTAAACAACTGATGAAGGAGTGTGGCCAAGTTAATTTCTCACATTGTTTTAGAGAGGCCAATGAGGTGGCGAATACTATAGCAAAATATGCTTTAAACTCCAGTACCTCTTGTGTTTGGGATGCTACCCCTGACTTTATTTCATCTTCCCTTGTAAACGATCTTTCCATTATTTGAGGAATAAAGTCTCTTGATATCAAAAAAGGGGCGTTGTACTTGTTTTATCATTTTTCTGTTTGATCTTAAATAAATAATGATATAGACTTGTCTTAATAGAAAAAAAAACCAAGACTGTGAATACCCCTTCGCTCCCCTCATGAGAACCCTCATCTAGTGTTTCTCTGCCTCTTGTCAGCGGTGTCGGCGGTCCACCTCGCCTCCTATGGTCTTTGGACCATGGAGGCGTGCTGTATCCCAGCCCTTGCTGGCGGGAGGGCTTCGTTTTTAGGTGTTTTTCTGAGTTTTGTTAGGCTTTGTACTACGTTCAAGAAGAAGAGGTAGCGACAGTTTCTTGAAGATGGAATAAGGTCCTCCCCGCCTAGTCCCCGTCCCAGTGATGCGTCTAGCGTCGTTGGAGGGCGTGTGGACACTACAGGAAAAACTTATAAGCCGTGTATCTAATACACTCGGCTTACGCCTGTTTAAACTCGGTTTATGTATAAGCCGAGTAAAATACCCGGCTTTTTTCGAAAAGGGGCGCTTTATTACTTAAAAGGTTTAAGCATTACACCCGGTCTCTGCATAAATAAGATGCACATAGCCAACAAAGTTCTCACACCAAGGCAAAATAAAAGAATAAGGCGATATACAAGGATAATGAAATCTGTATAACGCCTAAACTGAAGGTGGCCCAATCCTAAGATCATGCTGCCACGCACGTTGGATAAAAATATCCCTCGCCGAAGCCTCCAATCGTGTACACACCTCCATAAACAGGTCTCGATTCTCCAGTCGTTGTAGACAGGACCATAAACGAAGAGTCCTGGTACATCTGTAGATAACCTGCATAAGAGAAGTATTTTTATCACTAAAAACCTTATCATTTATACATAACCAAAAGCGACCAAATCACGGCAAGCGCTCCCACCCTGATAAGAGTTCTAAACTTGTGATCAATCCCATGTAGCCAGTTGCCAAATATATTAGCAACACTACAAGGAGGATACAAGCCAGACGCTATTTGGATGACTAACCATATAGAACGAGCCAACTAGGAAAAGGCATGCTAGTGGCGCACAGAATTTGCCTTCTAATGGCGCACTACCGGTGCGCCACTGGCATCACGCCATTAGAATTAAATTCTAATGGCGCACCACCGGTGCACCATTAGTATCTGGTGTTCTAATGGCGCACCACGTAGTGCGCCATTAGTATAGCCTATAGTGCGCCATTAGAATGCCTCTCAGGGGCCATATGTACCCATGTGCTTTGGCATTCTAATGGCGCACCAGCAGTTAATGCGCCATTAGTGTGATGATCACAGTGTGCCATTAGTGTCTTGTGTGGTGCTCCATTAGTATGAATATTAGGTTTTTTTTGCTTTTTTGATTTTTGCACAGGTTACAAAATATATTATTGGACAAAATATAGACAGCAGCACACAACAACATCAGATTCATCGAATACAATAGAAGATTAGTCTCCGAATACAATTCATCATATTAGTCTCCGAATTCAAAAGACCAAACAAAGATAAAACATTACAAGTCTCAAGACCGCGAGTATCGAGTTTGTCGGAAGTAATACTAATCCTAACAAGTCCTACTAATCATCATCATACAACTTCTACTCGTTATTCATAACAAGTCATACGATCACCATCTTGATAGTCTTCGAACCAATCCTACTTAATTGTTCTTAGCACATGATCATCAGTATTAGGCAGGACCTAAATACCCTATTTAAGCTAAAATAGCATAAAACAATATAGACCCTGACTCTCCATTATGGAGAATGGAGAACATCCTGTTGGAAATATGCCCTAGAGGCAATAATAAATTAGTTGTTATTATATTTCCTTGTTCATAATAATCGTTTATTATGCATGCTAGAATTGTATTGATAGGAAACTCAGATACATGTGTGGATACATAGACAACACCATGTCCCTAGTAAGCCTCTAGTTGACTAGCTCGTTGATCAATAGATGGTTATGATTTCCTGACCATGGACATTGGATGTCATAGATAACGGGATCACATCATTAGAAGAATGATGTGATGGACAAGACCCAATCCTAAGCATAGCACAAGATCGTGTAGTTCGCATGCTAAAGCTTTTCTAATGTCAAGTATCATTTCCTTAGACCATGAGATTGTGCAACTCCCGGATACCGTAGGAATACTTTGGGTGTGCCAAACATCACAACGTAACTGGGTGGCTATAAAGGTGCACTACGGGTATCTCCGAAAGTGTCTGTTGGGTTGGCATGAATCGAGACTGGGATTTGTCACTCTGTGTGACGGAGAGGTATCTCTGGGCCCACTCGGTAGGACATGATCATAATGTACACAATGTGATCAAGGAGTTGATCACGGGATGATGTGTTACGGAACGAGTAAAGAGACTTGCCGGTAACGAGATTGAACAAGGTATTGGGATACCGACAATCGAATCTCGGGCAAGTACAATACCGCTAGACAAAGGGAATTGTATACGGGATTGATCGAATCCTCGACATCGTGTTCATCCGATGAGATCATCATGGAACATGTGGGAACCAACATGGGTATCCAGATCCCGCTGTTGTTTATTGACCGGAGGACGTCTCGGTCATGTCTGCATGGTTCCCGAACCCGTAGGGTCTACACACTTAAGGTTCGATGACGCTAGGGTTATAAAGGAATTTTGTATGTGGTTACCGAATGTTGTTCAGAGTCCCGGATGAGATCCCGGACGTCACGAGGAGTTCCGGAATGGTCCGGAGGTAAAGATTTATATATGGGAAGTCCTGTTTTGGTCACCGGAAAAGTTTCGGGTTTTATCGGTAACGTACCGGGACCACCAGGAGGGTCCCGGGGGTCCACCAAGTGGGGCCACCGGCCCCGGAGGGCTGCATGGGCCAAGTGTGGGAGGGGACCAGCCCCAGGTGGGCTGGTGCGCCCCCCCCCACAAGGGCCCAAGGCGCCTAAGGGGAGGAGGGGGCAAACCCTAAGGGCAGATGGGCCTTAGGGCCCATGCCTGGTGCGCCTCCCTCTCCCCCTCCCCTTGGCCGCCCCACCAGATGGGATCTGGGCTGGCCGCCGCCCCTAGGGTGGAACCCTAGGTGGGGCCGCAGCTCCCCCTCTCCCCCTATATATAGTGGAGGCAAAGGAGCAGCCCATAGACGAAGTTTCTTCTCTTGTTGGCGCAGCCCTACCTCTCTTTCTCCTCATATCTCGCGGTGCTTGGCGAAGCCCTGCTGGATCACCATGCCCCTCCACCACCACCACGCCGTTGTGCTGCTGCTGGATGGAGTCTTCCTCAACCTCTCCCTCTCTCCTTGCTGGATCAAGGCATGGGAGACATCACCGGGCTGTACGTGTGTTAAACGCGGAGGTGTCGTCCGTTCGGCACTAGGATATCCGGTGATTTGGATCACGACGAGTACGACTCCTTCAATCCCGTTCTCTTGAACGCTTTCGCTTAGCGATCTAGAAGGGTATGTAGATGCACTCTCCTTCCCCTCGTTGCTGGTTTCTCCATAGATAGATCTTGGTGACACGTAGGAAAATTTTGAATTTCTGCTACGTTCCCCAACAGTGGCATCATGAGCTAGGTCTATGCGTAGTTTCTATGCACGAGTAGAACACAAAGTAGTTGTGGGCGTTGATTTTGTTCAATATGCTTACCGTTACTACTCCAATCTTGATTCAGCGGCATTGTGGGATGAAGCGGCCCGGACCGACCTTACACGTACTCTTACGTGAGACTGGTTCCACCGACTGACATGCACTAGTTGCATAAGGTGGCTAGCAGGTGTCTGTCTCTCCCACTTTAGTCGGATCGGATTCGATGAAAAGGGTCCTTATGAAGGGTAAATAGCAATTGGCATATCACGTTGTGGTTTTTGCGTAGGTAAGAAACGTTCTTGCTAGAAACCCATAGCAGCCACGTAAAAAACTTGCAACAACAATTAGAGGACGTCTAACTTGTTTTTGCAGCAAGTGTTTTGTGATGTGATATGGCCAAAGGATGTGATGAATGATATATGTGATGTATGAGATGATCATGTTCTTGTAATAGGAATCACGACTTGCATGTCGATGAGTATGACAACCGGCAGGAGCCATAGGAGTTGTCTTTATTTATTGTATGACCTGCATGTCATTGAACAACGCCATGTAATTACTTTACTTTATTGCTAACCGGTAGCCATAGTAGTAGAAGTAATAAGTTGGCGAGACAACTTCATGGAGACACAATGATGGAGATCATGGTGTCATGCCGGTGACGATGATGATCATGGAGCCCCGAAGATGGAGATCAAAAGGAGCAATATGATATTGGCCATATCATGTCACTATTTGATTGCATGTGATGTTTATCATGTTTATACATCTTATTTGCTTAGAACGACGGTAGCTTAAATAAGATGATCCCTCACTAAAATTTCAAGAGAAGTGTTCTCCCTAACTGTGCACCGTTGCGAAAGTTCGTCGTTTCGAAGCACCACGTGATGATCGGGTGTGATAGATTCTTACGTTCGAATACAACGGGTGTTGACGAGCCTAGCATGTACAAACATGGCCTCGGAACACATGCGAAACACTTAGGTTAACTTGACGAGCCTAGCATGTACAGACATGGCCTCGGAACACGGAGGACCGAAAGGTCGAACATGAGTCGTATAGAAGATGCGATCAACATGAGATGTTCATCGATGATGACTAGTCCGTCTCACGTGATGATCGGACACGGCCTAGTAGATTCGGATCATGTATCACTTAGATGACTAGAGGGATGTCTATCTGAGTGGGAGTTCATAAGATGAACTTAATTATCTTGAACATAGTCAAAAGGTCTTCGCAAATTATGTCGTAGCTCGCGCTTCAGTTCTACTGTTTAGATATGTTCCTAGAGAAAAATTAGTTGAAAGTTGATAGTAGCATTTATGCAGACAGTAGAAGGCTTATGTCCTTAATGCACCGCTCAGTGTGCTGAACCTCGAACGTCATCTATGGATGTTGCGAACATCTGACATACACGTTTTGATGACTACATGATAGTTCAGTGCGTAATGCTAAATGGTTTAGAATTGAGGCACCAAAGACGTTTTTGAAACATCGCAGAACATATGAGATGTTCCAAGGACTAAAATTGGGATTTCAGGCTCGTGCCCACGTCAAGAGGTATAAGACCTCCGACGATTTTCTTAGCCTGCATAATAAGGGAGAAAAGCTCAATCTTGAGCTTGTGCTCAGATTGTCTGAGTACAACAATCGCTTGAATCGAGTGGGAGTTGATCTTCCAGATGAAATAGTGATGGTTCTCCAAAGTCACTGCCACCAAGCTACTAGAGCTTCGTGATGAACTATAACATATCAGGGATAGATATGATCCTTGAGCTATTCGCGACACCGCGAAAAGTAGAAATCAAAAGGGAGCATCAATCATTGATGGTTAGTAAAACCACTAGTTTCAAGAAGGGCAAGGGCAAGAAAGGGATACTTCATGGAACAACAAATCAGTTGCTGTTCTAGTGAAGAAACCCAAGGTTGAACCCAAGCCCGAGACTAAGTGCTTCTGTAATAAGGGGAACAGTCACTGAAGCAGAACCACCCTAGATACTTGGTAGATGAGAAGGCTGGCAAGGTCGACAGAAGTATATTGGATATGCATTATAATGTGTACTTTACTAGTACTCCTAGTAGCACCAGGGTATTAGATACCGGTTCGGTTGCTAAGTGCTAGTAACTCGAAACAAAAGGCTACGGAATAAACGGAGACTAGCTAAAAGGTGAGATGACGATATGTGTTGGAAGTATTTCCAAGGTTGATCAAATATCGTACGCTCCCTCTACCATCGAGATTGGTATTAAAACCTAAATAATAGTTATTTGGTGTTTGCATTGAGCATAGACATGATTGGATTATGTCTATCGCGATACGGTTATTCATTTAAGGAGAATAATGGTTACTCTGTTTAATACCATCCCGATCGTAGTGATACACATTTTCATGCCAAAGGTATAAGATAGTAATGATAGTACCACACAAATGTGGCACTGCAATTTGAGTCATATTGGTATAAAACGCATGAAGAAGCTCCATGTTGATGGATGTTTGGACTCACTCATTTTTGAAAGGATTGAGACATGCGAACCATGTTTGTTGGTAGATATGCATGAAGAAACTCTATACAGATGGATCGTTTGGACTCACTTGATTTTGAATCACTTGAGACATGCAAATCATACCACATGGGCAAGATGACTGAAAGCCTCGTTTTCAGTAAAATGGAACAAGAAAGCAACTTGTTGGAAGTAATACATCTTGATGTGCGCAGTCCAATGAGTGCTGAGGCATGTAGTGGATATCGTTATGTTCTTACTTCACAGATGATTTGAGTAGATACTGAGTATATTTACTTGATGAAACATAAGTCTGAATTATTAAAAGGTTCAAGTAATTTCAGAGTGACGTTGAACATCGTCGTGACAAGAGGATAAAATGTCTATGATATGATCGTAGAGATGAATATCTGAATTACGAGTTTGGCATAGAATTAAGACATTGTGGAAATTGTTTCACAACCGATACAGCCTGGAACACCATAGTGTGATGGTGTGTTCGAACATCATAACTGCACCCTATTGGATATGATGCATACCATGATGTCTCTTATCGAATTACCACGATAGTTTATGGGTTAGGCATTAGAGACAACCACATTCACTTTAAATAGGGCACCACGTAATTCCGATGAGATGACACCGTATGAACTATGGTTTAGAGAAACCTAAGCTGCCATTTCTTAAAAGTTTGGGGCTGCGACGCTTATGTGAAAACGTTTCAGGATGATAAGCTCGAACCCAAAGAGGATAAATGCATCTTCATAGGACACCCAAAACAGTTGGGTATACCTCCTGTCTCAAATTCGAAAGCAATAAGGGATTGTTTCTAGAATCGGGTCCTTTCTCGAGGAAAAGTTTCTCTCGAAAGAATTGAGTGGGAGGATGGTGGAGACTTGATGAGGTTATTGAACCGTCTCTTCAACTAGTGTGTGGCAGGGCATAGGGAGTTGTTCCTGTGCCACCTACACCAATTGAAGTGGAAGCTTATGATAGTGATCATGAAACTTCAGATCAAGTCACTACCAAACCTCGTAGGACGACAAGGATGCGTACTACTTCAGAGTGGTACATAATCCTGTCTTGGAAGTCATGTTGCTAGACAAAAATGAACCTACGAGCTATGAAGAAGCGATGGTGGGCCCTGATTCTGATAAATGGCTCGAGGCCATAAAATCCGAGAGAGGATCCATGTATGAAAACAAAGTGTAGACTTTGGCAGAACGGCTCGATGGTCGTAAGGCTGTTGAGTACAGATGGATTTTAAAAGGAAGACGGACAATGATGGTAAATGTCACCATTAAGAAAGCTCGACTTGTCGTTAAGATGTTTCCCGACAAGTTCAAGGAGTTGACTACGATGAGACTTTCTCACTCGTAGCGATGCTAAGAGTCTGTTGGAATTATATTAGCGATTACTGCATTATTTATGAAATCTTGCAGATAGGATGTCAAAAACCATTGTTTCCTCGACGATTTTCTTGAGGAAAGGTTGTATGTGATACAACCGGAAGGTTTTGTCCATCCTGAAAGATGCTAACAAGTATGCAAAACTCCAGCAATCCTTCTAAGGACTGGAGTAAGCATCTCGGAGTTGGAATGTATGCTTTGATGAGATGATCGAAGTTTTGGGTGTATACAAAGTTTATGAGAAACTTGTATTTCCAAAGAAGTGAGTGGGAGCACTATAGAATTTCCTATGAGTATATGTTGTTAACATATTGTTGATCGGAAATGATGTGGAATTTCTGGAAAGCATGCAGAGTTATTTGAAAAGTGTTTTTCAATGGAAAACCTGGATTAGGCTACTTGAGTATTGAGCATTAAGATCTATAAGGATATATCAAAATGCTTAATAGTACTTTCAAATGAATACATACCGTGACAAGATTTTGAAGGAGTTCAAAATGAATCGGCAAAGAAGGAGTTCTTGGCTGTGTTATAAGGTGTGAACATTGAGTAAGACTCGAAACCTGACCGCGGCAAAATAGAGAGAAAGGACGAAGGTCGTTCCCTATGCTTTAGACATAGGCTCTACAGTATGCTATGCTGTGTACCGCACCTGAAGTGTGCCTTGCCATGAGTCAGTCAAGGGGTACAAGAGTGATCCAAGAATGGATCACAGGACAGCGGTCAAAGTTATCCTTAGTAACTAGTGGACTAAGGAATTTTCTCGATTATGGAGGTGGTAAAAGAGTTCGTCGTAAAGGGTTACACCGATGCAAACTTTGACACTAATCCAGATTATTCTGAGTAGTAAACTGGATTCGTATAGTAGAACAGTTATTTGGAATAGCTCCAAATAGAACGTGGTAGCTGCATCTGGGAGATGACATAGAGATTTGTAAAGCACACACAGATCTGAAAGATTCAGACCCGTTGACTATAACATCTCTCACAGGCATAACATGATCAAACCCAGAACTCATCGAGTGTTAATCACATGGTAATGTGAACTAGATTATTGACTCTAGTAAACTCTTTGGGTGTTAGTCACATGGGGATGTGACCTTGAGTGTTAATCACATAGCGATGTGAACTGGATTATTGACTCTAGTGCAAGTGGGAGACTGTTGGAAATATGCCCTAGAGGCAATAATAAATTAGTTATTATTATATTTCCTTGTTCATGATAATCGTTTATTATCCATGCTAGAATTGTATTGATAGGAAACTCAGATACATGTGTGGATACATAGACAACACCATGTCCCTAGTAAGCCTCTAGTTGACTAGCTCGTTGATCAATAGATGGTTATGGTTTCCTGACCATGGACATTGGATGTCATTGATAACGGGATCACATCATTAGAAGATGATGTGATGGACAAGACCCAATCCTAAGCATAGCACAAGATCGTGTAGTTCGCATGCTAAAGCTTTTCTAATGTCAAGTGTCATTTCCTTAGACCATGAGATTGTGCAACTCCCGGATACCATAGGAATACTTTGGGTGTGCCAAACGTCACAACGTAACTGGGTGGCTATAAAGGTGCACTATGGGTATCTCCAAAAGTGTCTGTTGGGTTGGCATGAATCGAGACTGGGATTTGTCACTCCGTGTGACGGAGAGGTATCTCTGGGCCCACTCAGTAGGACATCATCATAATGTGCACAATGTGATCAAGGAGTTGATCACGGGATGATGTGTTACGGAACGAGTAAAGAGACTTGCCGGTAACGAGATTGAACAAGGTATCGGGATACCGACGATCGAATCTCGGGCAAGTACAATACCGCTAGACAAAGGGAATTGTATACGGGATTGATCGAATCCTCGACATCGTGGTTCATCCGATGAGATCATCGTGGAACATGTGGGAACCAACATGGGTATCCAGATCCCGCTGTTGGTTATTGACCGGAGGACATCTCGGTCATGTCTGCATGGTTCCCGAACCCGTAGGGTCTACACACTTAAGGTTCGATGACGCTAGGGTTATAAAGGAAGTTTGTATGTGGTTACCTAATGTTGTTCGGAGTCCCGGATGAGATCCCAGACGTCACGAGGAGTTCCGGAATGGTCCGGAGGTAAAGATTTATATATGGGAAGTCCTGTTTTGGTCACCAGAAAAGTTTCGGGTTTTATCGGTAACGTACCGGGACCACCAGGAGGGTCCCGGGGGTCCACCAAGTGGGGCCACCAGCCCCGGAGGGCTGCATGGGCCAAGTGTGGGAGGGGACCAGCCCCAGGTGGGCTGGTGCGCCCCCCACAAGGGCCCAAGGCACCTAAGGGGAGGAGGGAGCAAACCCTAAGGGCAGATGGGCCTTAGGGCCCATGCCTGGTGCGCCTCCCTCTCCCCCTCCCGTTGGCCGCCCCACCAGATGGGATCTGGGCTGGCCGCCGCCCCTAGGGTGGAACCCTAGGTGGGGCCGCAGCCCCCCCTCTCCTCCTATATATAGTGGAGGCAAAGGAGCAGCCCATAGACGAAGTTTCTTCTCTTGTTGGCGCAGCCCTACCTCTCTTTCTCCTCATATCTCGCGGTGCTTGGCGAAGCCCTGCTGGATCACCATGCTCCTCCACCACCACCACGCCATTGTGCTGCTGCTGGATGGAGTCTTCCTCAACCTCTCCCTCTCTCCTTGCTGGATCAAGGCATGGGAGACGTCACCGGGTTGTACGTGTGTTGAACGCGGAGGTGCCGTCCGTTCGGCACTAGGATCTCCGGTGATTTGGATCACGACGAGTACGACTCCTTCAACCCCATTCTCTTGAACGCTTCCGCTTAGAGATCTACAAGGGTATGTAGATGCACTCTCCTTCCCCTCGTTGCTGGTTTCTCCATAGATAGATCTTGGTGACACATAGGAAAATTTTGAATTTCTGCTACGTTCCCCAACACATCCTGTCTCCAATTCTTGTGCTTTGCTTCCTTTTGCTTCCAGGAAGCTCCTTACGACTGTCCATACATTTTTTCCATCCTTTGATTTTGATGTCTCCACTTCTTTTAGAAATCTTGTATGGACAGTTGAGATTCGTAGGATGACCTGGCTGTATGTTCAAAACATTAACACTACCTTTCAGATACATCATATGAGGCACACAATTCTCTGGGATTATCTGTTGAAAAACATAGTAATAACTTCATAGTTAGCAATGATGTACTAGTTTTAGAAGTATGCAAAAGATGCACGGATGTCGTAATAGTAAAAATCTTACCAGGGTATCTCCATGGTAGTTACCATAGTTGAACACATGCACTAGTGGCACGTATTTATCATAATGTTGAGGAGTTTTATTGTAGATATTGTAATTCTCAATGTCAGTACAAAATCCGACCAAATGATTTTTCTCCTTGTAAGTTGTTAATTCGGAGCCATCGGTGTAGTGGGTTTTGTCTACCATCTCCCGCACATTCTTTGAACAATAAAAATAAGCTGTCAATGGAAATAAGCTGTCAACTATTTTGAAATAAACAATATAAATTAGCTAATAACTATGTTTGAGAAACTCACATAGCGGTAGAACTGGAGGCGTATCAACAAGGACCCCAAATGTCCATATTGTCTTGGTTGATGTCAGGATTACCAAGATCCATGATGATAAGCATACCCTCATCAAAACCATACATCTTGCAAAATGCTTCCCAATTTTTGCAACCAAAAAGGGTTACACTCTCAGAATTATATAGCACTTCAAAGTCCACATCGTGATGAGTCCTTAGGTGAATTTTCTTTGTTTCAGAAATTTCATGGTCTTCAAAATCCATCCTCTCCAAGACATAGCGTCTTGCATGGCATGGGATAAGCTATACTCGAATTGTAAAAGATGAAAATTACACGTTGAAATAGTTGAAGTCATGCTTAATTATCAAAATAACACTTGTCGTCGTTGTGTACCGTTTCAACTTCGAAGGTCTCCTCGAGCTTAATACTGAATCGCCGATCATCGTCCAGGTGAGGCATGTCGCACAGACCTCGATCGTCGTGGCACCAGTCACACCCCGGCGGGAGACTTTCGTCATCCGATGGTGATGACGACATATCCTACATTCATAATTCAAAACTACATCATTTAGGGTTTGTCGACACCGAGGCACCCTAAAAGCCTAACCTTTCATCATTTAGGTTTTGTCGACGCCGAGGCACCCTAAAAGCCTAAGCGTACATCATTTATGTTCTCATCGACACCGAGGCACCCTAGGTTGGGCCTAATCACTTGGCACTAATCACTTGGCTCTATTGCCACCTATGTTGGGTTTATCATCTAGGGTTTATCGATGCTAACGAGAATTCTGAGTTGGGCCTAATCACTTGGCTCTATTGCCACCTATGGTTTAATGCAGCAAGAATGGCGGGGCAGTTGATCCTACTTAATTAAGTACTAAGATACCCCGACCCATGCATTAGTAGCAAGTACCCCATATGTCCAATTTTTAGCAAAGTCATGCTAAAATTCACGAAAAATTTCAGCATGACCTTTGCTGAAAATAAGACATATGGAGTACCCGAATTTTCCGGAACGGAAGTTAATCGACATTCCGGCAAACTCAAGGGCCTCTCGGGGTACCTGCAAAATCATCACGACACGATGGGCGGAGACAAAACCCAGCAAACTAGCACCACAATGTGCCTCTACTTTCATATGGATGAAAAGGCCACAAATCATATGGTCCTCTGCTTTCATGTGGACAAAAATCAGCTCAACTTATGTGAGCTTCCATTCCAGATCTAATAGGTCACCCAACAAAAAATCATGAATAGTTTTAGCTGGAAAAAAAATCATGGATTGTTGTTAACTGAAAATTAGTGAAAGAAACTGTTGCTGATCATGGATTACTGTTAATTAAAAATAGAGCATCTGGCTTGTCTTATCATGTTCACTAAGTCCACAAAAATGAATAGGTTCAGTAAACTTGAAGTACTCAACACTAAACATGGTTCAGAGCTCACTACACTACACTACATCATGCAATGGTTCAGACCTCACTACACTAGAACAAGCTCACTACACTACACTACACTACACATGCTTAAACTCTGAACATAAACAAACACCAGCAATGCAATATGTAAACTACCTCTGTTTCTAGGTAACAAGAGTTATCATCAATGCTTTTGGGTTTATTAAGTACCTTCAGTTCTGAGTTTTAAATGTCAAAAGAGCTTCACAGAATCTTGAATCCTCCAAATCACTCTTAACAGTTCTGCATTGCACAAAGGCAGCAATGAGCCAATGATATCAGTAGCAATAATAGGTGCTTACATTCTCATAACGTCGGTATTGTTTAACCAAAATTCAACCTACAGAGTTCTAGTACAGTGAGTAACTCCCAATTCTTTTAATAGAAGCACAATTAACAACACAACTAGGGAGTCTAGGACAATGCCACCAGATAGAATTTGAAGGAAAAACGTTCTTCCAGAACCTTCAAGCCACAATCATACATAGAGTGGCTGATCATATAAGCTATATTTAAATAAACATCAACTAAACTTGATGACAAGAAAAACTACAATCACATTGATACAAACTAGAGCATATAGCAATAGTAAATTGCTGCTCCATATAGCAATAGTAATGCACCTAATCAACATTGTAGAGCATCCTGTTACAAACTTGTTCTGATCCTGCAAATTAATGGGGAGGAAGAACTAGGGAGGGAGGGAATGGTAATGGTTCAGAGAAGAACAATAGTAATGCTCCATATAGCAATAGTAATGCTCCATATGTTCTGATCCATATAGCAAGAAGAACTAGGGAGGGAGGGAATGGGGAGGAAGGGTGGAGAGGGAGGAAGGAGGAGAGGTACCTGGGCGGGCGTGGCCAGTCGCCGGAGGGGTCGGGGTCGGCGGCGACGTCGAAGGGGTGGCTCGAGGGCGTCTGAGCTCGTCCGGGTCCTCGTAGTCGAAGAGGAAGACGACGGCGGTCCTCCTGGGCGCCTCGGTTGGTCGTGGGGAGGCCGGCGGCCACGTGCTTCGTGGGTCGGGGGGCGCGGGGGCGGTAGCGCGGGGGAGCGGGGGCGGCGGCGTGGGGGAGCCGGAGCGGGTGTGGTGAGGGATGGAAGGGGATCTGGCGAGGGAGAGGGAAGGAGGTATCGGGCGAAGGGCTGGGTATCCAGCTATAGAGGGGGGAATTTTAGTAATGGCGCATCGTCGAGGGGTGCGCCATAAAAACACTCATAGCAATGGCGCACCATTCTCTGGTGCGCCATTAGTAACTTTTTTTTCTGATAGCAATGGCGCATCCTCCTCTGGTGCGCCATTAGTAACTTCTTTTTTTCATTATTTCTTGTTGCATCTAATAATTTGTTTTTTTATCAAATTTGTTATTTTCATGAGGACTAGAACAAAATATATCATCAAATTTGTTTTTTTAATATCATCAAATTTGTTTTTTATTTTTAATTGAAAATATCATCAAATTTGTTATTTGAAAATATCATCAAATTTGTTATTTAAAAATATTATCAAAAAGCGGGGGAGGGTGCGGGGTGTTGGCGGCCGCGGT
>NC_041382.1:212042847-212058470 GCF_002162155.2 Triticum dicoccoides | reverse complement strand
GCGGTGGGTCGTCGTCGGCGGTGGAGCGGCGAAGGGTGCGGGGGCTCGTCGGCGGCGGCGTGGGTCAGGGCAGCGGGGGGAATTAGCTAGGGGGGCGAGGGAGAGGGATGAAGGGGATCTGGCGAGAGGGAGGGAATTAGCTAGGGGAAATCTTACTAATGGCGCACCAGCCAAAGGTGCGCCATAAGTAATTTTTTTTGTTGCATGTAATAATTTTTTAGAAAATGAATATGAATATGAAACAGTAATATTTTTTTATAAAAACAGTAATAATTGTTGTTTAACAACAATTGTAGTCTACACTTTATTATTATTATTTTTAAAAAAATGAAGAGGGGAGAGGAGGCGTGGGTGGGATCGAGATCGAGATGGAGGGGGAATCGAGATCGAGATGGACGGGGATCGAGATCGAGTGTCCTCATGAATATTCAATATTTTATCATATTGAATATGAAAAAATATCATCAAATTTGAAAAAATAATCATGAATTCAAAAAGTGCTCATGAAATTTAAAAATATTCATGATATCAAAAAGTGCCCATGATATTTAAAAATATTCATGATATCAAAATATATACTAATGGCGCTTTTACAGGGTGTGCCATTAGTAGTTTAAAGTACTAATGGCGCACGGTGAAGCGGTGCGCCATTAGTAGTTTTGCAAAAAAAAGAATAAAAAAAATTCAGTACTGGCGCACTCCTTGTCTGGTGCGCTATTACTAGTTAGAACTAGTAATGGCGCACCAGCCATAGGATGCGCCATTAGTATGTATGTAAAAATAGTAATAAATTTTTTTTATCACTAGTGGCGCACCTGTTTTCTGGAACGCCATTAGTGTCTTCCACACTAATGGCACATCACCAACTGGTGCGCCATTAGTATATAGTAGTGGCGCACTACTTCCCTGGTGCGCCATTAGTGTCAATCCTATCTATAGCCCTTTTCCTAGTAGTGTTACATTGGAAGAATAAATGTTTTATTGTCTCATCATGCGGACAAAAGACACATTATGTACTTCCATGCCAATTCCTCTTAATAAGGTTATCTTTAGTAAGAATGACTCCGCGACGAAGATACCATGCAAAGATTTTATTCTTAAGAGGTATCTTCATCTTCCAGATCTTCTTATTATTATCAACTGGCACGTCAGACTGGATCAAAGCTCTATACGTAGAATCCACTGAGAATTTCCCATTCCCATGTAGGTTCCAGCGAAATACATCGGACCCTTGTGACAACTGTACTGTGGCTAACCGCTGGAGTAGTATGTTCCACGATTGGAGTCTAGGTCCAATTAATTCCCTTCTAAACGTCACATTTGGCGGAAATGATTCCAAAACCTTGGCGATAGTATCACCCTTGTGATGCACAATATTGTATAGAGCTGGATATTGTTCACGGAGTGTAGCATTACCTAGCCACTTATCCTCCCAGAATCTAATTTCTGATCCATCCTTAATCAAGAAGGACCCATAGCGGAAGAAATGTTTCTTCGTTTCCATTAGTCCCGCCCAAAAATGGGAGTCCCCAGGCTTCCAGTATACTTGTGATACCGCCTTTGAACCCACATATTTTCTTCTAAGGAGGGTTTGCCATACACCATCTTCCGTCAATAACTTAAACAACCATTTGCCGAGAAGGGCCCTATTCTTAACCTCAAGGTCATGAATACCCAGCCCGCCTTGGTCCTTTGGACGGCAAACCACACTCCATTTAGCCAGTCGATATTTCTTTCTCTCGCTATCTCCTTGCCAAAAGAATCTTGATCGTAAGTAATCCAATCTATGTAATACTCCTTTCGGCAACTGGAATAAGGAAATCATATATAGTACCATATTACTTAGTACTGAATTTGTGAGGACCAACCTTCCACCCAGAGATAGTAGTTTACCTTTCCAACTGCTAAGAATTTTTTGTAGTCTCTCCTCGACGTATTTCCATTCAGCATTTGTGAGTCTCCAATAATGTATCGGTATCCCCAAATAAGTGGTCGAAAACTGGCCCAACCCGCATCCGAATAGGTCAGCATACAGATGGGCCTTGTCTTGAGCCTCGCCAAAACAAAACAATTCACTTCTATGGAAATTGATCTTAAGCCCTGAGAGTTGCTCGAATGCTGATAAAATTAATTTCAGATTTCTTGCTTTCTCGAGGTCATGATCCATAAAGAGAATTGTATCGTCAGCATATTGAAGGATGGAGAGACCACCATCAACTAGATGATTCACCACCCCATCAATTTGGCCATCAACCTTAGCATGCTCAATCATGACCGCTAGCATATCTGCCACTATATTGATGCTGGGTCACCTTGTCGCAATTCTTTCTTCGTTTGGAAATAGTTACCAATGTCATCATTGACTTTAGTGGCAACACTACCTCCAGTCACGAAGCTATGGATCATTGCGCGCCACTCTGCAGAAAATCCTTTCATTCTGAGAGTCTGTTGAAGAAAAGACCACTTGACTTTGTCATAAGATTTTTCAAAGTCAATTTTAAGAACTACCCCATTTAGTTTTTTCCGATGCAATTTGTGGACTGTTTCATGAAGGACAACAACCCCATCTAGGATGTTTCTGCCTTGCATGAAAGCAGTTTGAGAAGGACGAACCACATGTTCAGCAACCGAATGTAGTCTAATTGTCGCAACCTTCATGAAGATTTTAAAACTGACATTAAGGAGGCATATTGTCCGATACTGCTGTATCCTTTCAGCCTCATTAACCTTAGGTAATAAAATAATTTCACCGAAGTTTAATCAAAACAACTCTAGTTGGCCAACGTGAAGGCAACCAAACAGGAGTAGGAGATCATGTTTGATGACATCCCAAAAGTTTTGGTAGAACTCAAGGGGAAAACCATCTGGACCCGGAGCTTTGTTGTGCTCCATTAGGAAAACCGCCTTTCTAACTTCCTCCTCAGAAAATGGAGCTGTTAGAAGGCTATTTTCTGCATCAGAAACTTGCGGAATGTCATCTATTCGAGACTCATCCATCGAGAAGTTTCCTTCCTTAGGGGTTCCGAATAGATTTTTGTAATAATTAGTTATATAAGACTTAAGTTGCTCATGCCCTTCAGTCGTGCCCTCCTCCTGATGTAGGAAATGAATAAGTTTCTTCCGGTGTCTACCATTGGCGACACCATGGAAATATCTCGTATTCGAATCACCTTTCAGGATAAACTAAGAGTTTGAGTGCTGGTACCACTTAAGTTCCTCCTCACGTAGCATGCGAGCTAACTGGGCATTCGATTGACTCTTGATCTCTATTTCATGCTCAGAGAGAGGTCTAATCTCTACCAAAGCTTCTAAATCATCAATAATAGATGAAAGACGAAGCTTTTCTTTTTTGAGGACACCCGCAGTGTGCCTAGCCCAACCACGAAGGAACTTACGTAAAGCACGCATTTTGTTGTTCCATTTGTGAATTGGGGTAAGTCCGGCAACCGGTTTATCCCACACCTCCTTGACCATGTCTTGGAATCCATCCCGATGCAACCAACCCAGTTCGAACTTGAACTTGCGTCTGTGCTGCGGTCGTGGCAATCCAGTAGATAAGAGGATGGGTGCATGGTCTGAGATAGCCTCTATACGAGGTAGAGCGCGAACAGAGACCATTGGGAATTTGAATTGCTAGTCGGTATCCATTAACACGCGATCTAGTTTCTCATATGTCGGCTCCAGGCGACTGTTCGCCCAAGTGAACTGTCTTCCAGTCATGGAAACCTCTCGCAGATCTAGACTGTCTATGATAGCGTTGAAAAGGAAAGGCCAATGATTATCAAACCTACCACGGCTTTTCTCATTTGGAAATCGTAGCAAATTAAAATCCCCACCAATAAGAATGGGATAGGGATTATCTTTTGCCAGATTAACCAATTCCCGGAGAAAATCAGCCTTGAACTCATCCTGGGCTGCCCCATACACGGCGACGAGGGACCATGTGAAGTTGTCAGCTTTGTTTCGGATATGGAGTTTAATGTGAAACTCACCCTCCGAAGAAGCCAGAACATCCATAGTCCCTGTGTTTAACGCCAAGTAAAATACCCGGCTTATAGGACACAGTTTACAAGTGACCAGCTTATACGGTATAAGTCGAGTGCCCAAAAAAAAGCTCGGTTTATGTATAAACCGAGTGTTTTCACAAGGCTCTCGGTTTAATAAAGTAACGTGACGGCGGCCGGGTGTTAACGACCACGTTTTACAGTCTGTATAAGCCGAGTGCATCTGCGCGCTACACGGTTTACTTATAAGCCGTGTGCCTCCTCTCAATGCACGCTTTATATATAAGGCGAGTGCCTCCGCAAGCCGCACGGGTTATATTTAAACCGAGTGCCTTATAGCAGCTATACACGGTTTATATATAGGCTCCCGTGGCTTTTCATATGGCCTATAAGCCGGGTGTTTTTGGCTGAGTTACATGCGGTGGCTTATACATGGCCTATAAGCTGGGTTCCTTTGGCTGAGGTACATGGCTTATAGCCTACCCGTGGCATATATGACCTATAAGCAGGGTGCTGTTCGCTGGGGTACTCGACTTACAGGCCATATAGCAAAAACAATTTGCTTCCTTCAGGGAGCAGCAAAATATACATATCCAGGAATACATGATCAACCAAAATATATCTAGCAATATATATCCAACGAAGGTTCACAACAACAACATAACAATGAAAACCGGCCCTAAGTTCAAAGTCCACACATGCATACATACGCAACACAAGTACACAAACGAATGGACCGTGAGTTCCAAGTCCGCACATGCATACATATCCAATGAAGGTTCATAACAACATACATACATATGCATCCAGAGTTCACAAATGAAAGGCCCGTGAGTTCCAAGTTGACACCAGGCATTAACCGACTCGAAACAGAAATTTCCCTTGGTTATAGTCGAGGCGCTTTCGCGTGGTATTTCTGACCACACGCCTGTGCTTGTGGATTCTAGGAGCCCACTTGCATGGGGAACAAAAATTCATTATCATTCAAAATGGCATGGTTTGAACGAGAAGGCTTCTTCGATCTGGTAGCCAGGGAATGGGCTAAGGATGCAGGAGGTAGGACTGTGGTCGAGCGGTGGCAGAATAAGTTAAGACACTTGAGAAGTTTTTTGCGTGGGTGGGCTAAGAATCTTAGTGGGATGTATAAGGTTTAAAAGGAGAGGCTCCTTACACTTATTCAGTCCTTGGACCTCAAAGCCGAGTCCACGATGCTTCCTGCCACGGAGCTTCATGCAAAGCTTGAGGCGGAGATGAGATTGAAAGAGCTTCTCCATGAGGAGGAATTGAAGTGGGCTTTGCGGGCTAAGGTTCGCAAAGTCATCCAGGGGGACGAAAATACTCAATTTCTTTCACATGATCGCTAATGGCAAGCATAGAAAGAAGAGAATCTTCCAACTTGAACAAGATGAAGGGACAATTCTAGGACAAGAAAACCTAAAACTCTACATTACCGAATACTATAAGCAGTTGTTCGGACCCCCGAAGGATAGTTGCGTATCCCTGGATGAGTCCAGGATTGAGGATGTGCCTCAACTTGCTGCTGATGAGAATGAAATTTTGACTACCCCATTTACGGAGAAGGAGGTGTTTGATGCTATTTCACAGATGAAGAATAATAAAGCTCCTGGACCGGATGGTTTTCCGGCGGAGTTTTATAAAAAATGCTGGCACATTATTAAGGGGGATTTGTTACCGATGTTCCATGATTTATTCTCTGGACAGCTTCAGCTATTTCACCTGAATTTTGGAACAATAACCCTGCTTCCTAAGAAAACGGAGGCTGTGAGGATTGAGCAGTTCAGGCCGATCTGCCTTCTCAATGTTAGTTTCAAAATATTCACCAAGGTTGGGACTAATAGGCTCACCCAGATTGCGCATTCTATGGTGCAGCATTCCCAAACTGCTTTCATGCCGGACAAAAACATCCTAGAAGGGGTTGTGGTCCTTCATAAAACGCTCCATGAAATTCACTCAAAAAAACTTGATGGAGTCGTTTTTAAGGTGGACTTCGAAAAGGCGTACGATAAAGTCAAATGGTCTTTCCTTCAACAAGCCTTGCGTATGAAAGGTTTTGATGAAGCCTGGCGATGTCAGGTCGAGTCATTTACGCAAAAAGGGAGTGTTGGAATTAAAGTAAATGACGACATAGGTCATTATTTCCAGATGCATAAGGGCCTGAGACAAGGAGATCCGATGTCCCCTATTCTGTTCAACATTGTAGTTGATATGTTGGCAACTCTGATAGGAAGGGCTAAGGAGCTGGACAAGTGGGTGGACTGGTACCTCATCTTGTTGATGGTGGTGTGTCTATCTTACAGTACGCCGATGATACGATCCTCTTTATGGAGCACGACTTGGAAAAAGCGAGAAATATGAAGCTGGTGTTATGCTTATTTGAACAATTGACCGGGTTAAAGATCAATTTTCACAAAAGCGAATTGTTCTATTTTGGTAGAGACAAGGACGAACAAGAGGCTTATAAGTAATTGTCTGGGTGTGATTTGGGGACTTTACCTTTTACATACCTAGGAATACCAATCCACCATCGTAAGTTGACAAACAGAGAATGGAAGTGTATCGAGGACCGCTTTGAAAAGAAACTAAGTTGCTGGAAGGGCAAGCTCATGTCATACGGAGGTTGGTTAATTCTGATAAATTCGGTCCTCAAAGGTATGCCTATGTTTCTCTTGTCGTTCTTCGAAGTCCCAGTTGGAGTCAGGAAAAGACTAGACTTTTATCGTTCTCGCTTCTTTTGGCAGAGCGATGAACTCAAAAGAAAATACAAACTTACCAAGTGGGATATTATATGTCGACCGAAAGACCAAGGGGGTCTTGGAATTGAGAACCTTGAGGTTAAGAACAGATGTCTTCTCAGCAAGTGGATGTCGAAGTTATCCGTCGAGACCGATGCCACTTGGGCGCAGATCCTCCGTAGTAAGTATCTTCACTCCAAAACTTTGTCCCAGGTGACTATGAGGCCGACTGACTCGCCTTTTTGGAGAGGTATTATGAGAGTCAAAGTAGCCTTTTTAATAGGACAAAGTTTGTTATTGGTAACGGAGCTACCACACGATTCTGGGAAGATACTTGGCTAGGAGAGACCCCCCTTGCGATTCAATATCCATCTCTTTATGGTATTGTTCAACGACATGATATCTTCATTGCAACGGTACTACAATCGATTCCCCCTTAATATTTAGTTTAGGAGAACGCTAGCTGGCAATCGTTGGGAACAATGGCTTCATCTAGTGAGCAGACTGATGGAGATTCAGTTGTCTCAACAACCCGATAAGTTACGCTAGAAGCTTACTAGGTCTAGAGAGTTTATAGTTAAATCAATGTATATTGATGTTATCAACTCAAGCTCTATTCCTAGATCCAAACATGTTTGGAATGCTAAAGTACCTTTGAAAATTAAAGTGTTTATGTGGTTTGTACATAAACAAGTAATATTAACCAAAGATAACTTGGCAAAGCGTAATTGGACAGGACCTACTAGGTGTAGCTTCTGTGATCGGGATGAAACTATCAAACACCTTTTTCTTGATTGCACGTTGGCCAAAGTTTTATGGCGTACGGTCCACATTGCGTTTAATATTTCTCCTCCGAGTTCTGTCAGCATGTTATTTGGAACGTGGCTTAACGGGATAGAGTCCAAACTAGCGAGAGACATTCGAGTAGGACTATGTGCTTTATTGTGGGCATTATGGAACTGCAGAAATTATTTGGTCTTTAACAGAACAATAAATATTCATTTTTTATAGGTTATCTTCTGAGCCACTGCATTGATCCGTATGTGGTCGCTACTCACTCTGACGGAGGCTAGGGAGCATTTAGTTACTGGATCTATCCGCTGGGAGATGGTAGCATGGGATATATTCAACCGGTTTGGATGACGATCATGTAATAGGATAGGCAATTAGTTTACCTACCTTCTTCTTATGCCTGCCGGTTGTGGCTTTCTCTGGCTAGTTTGTCTCTAGCTATTTGGCTCTTTGTGAGCATTTTTTTCCTTTGAGACTCTAAGACCTTGTTGAACCTTGTTTGCTTATTTTTTATTTATGGTTGTATGCATCGTTCTGATGCAGAGGCCGGGGAGTCCCCCCTTTTCGAAAAAACAAGCATTAACCTAAAAGATGCAATGAGCTCCACCGCAGCATGCATTTCCACTCCCAACTTCACAACGACATCCACGATGCAAACCTATAAGTCAATTATCACATGAATGAGTTTGCAAAGTTAAGTTGCAAAGATAGATAAGACACTAGACTCAACAAGCATCAACATATAAGGTTCAGATTGAAGCTAAGATGTATGAACAATATAAGCATCAACACTTGTGGGCTCTACCATCAAAATGCACAAGTTGTAAGTTGAGAAGCACAAGCAACAATAAGACGTAACCATCAACAATGCACAAACATAGGCTCTGTTTGGTTCCTTTCCTGGACATTGTGCCTGGTAAAAACGGCTGCCTGAAATGAGCCTGGGATGGTGAGCTTTTTCTTCCTGACCAGGCTTGCCTGGGATCATGTGTTTGGTTCCTTTCCTGAATGGCCATTTTGTCGTTTAGTGCTTAAAGATATTTTACTCAATGAACAGTACTGCTCATGGCTGGTCGTTACTTCCAGGCAGATGGCCAGGCGGTGGAAAAAGTATGCCTCGGCCAGGCTAATCATGTTGCTTGGGCTGAGTATTTTACTTTCTTCTATTTTTTAGTCTAGGGCCAGGCTAATCATATTGATAGGAGTCCCACGCCAGGCAGACATCTTGTTTTTTAGGATACAATCCAAACAAATACCAGGCAGGTTTCAGGCAGAGCCCAGGCCAGGCGTGCTGCGGCTAGACCACTAACCAGACACACTCATAAACACCTACCTCGAGTGATCATTGTTGTGGGGAGGTCGAAGCGACATAAGCCGTAGTGGGTGTCACTGGGCTTGCTTGGCCAGGTGTAGATCCACCTACCACACTGTTATTGATGCCTTGTCTCGACTGAGAAAACTTCAAGCACGAGACGGTGATGGAAGATGCATGATCTTTAAGCAGGATGGTAAGATGCATCGTTTAGAAGTTGGAAGACTTACAAATTTAAAAGTAGGAAGAGGTGGAAGTGAGGGAAGATCCGGCAAAGTGGAACCCTGCATATTAGTTCTGAACTGAGCGAATGTCTCCTGCAAGGCTGCCTGTAGTCTAGCCTTGAATTCCTGCTATTGAAATAGAGCTTGCTGCATTTTCATGGCTTGCTCCTGTTGAAGCACGACATTGGCATAAGCCTCCTGCCGCAACCTGGTTTCTTCCTCTAGGCGGGCCTACAATATGCCATCGCAACAAGTTCACCATCGTTGCAATACAAAGAAGAAATCACAAGGAAAGTCAATGAAGCAGAACATACCTCGAATTGATGGAGCATGTGTAACCCAGGCTGTGAGCAACGCTCTATAGCAGGACCTAAACTCGACGCGGTAGCACGGAGGTGGGAGAGTTTTGGAATGCCCTTCTTCCGGATGGCGCCGTGGCCGATGTATAACCGGCCACCCTTCTTGCCTTGTCCTGACTAGACGGAAATCGTAGCGTCAATGTCCCATTAGGCCGGATCAGAGTCAGGCCCGTTATGTTGTTTGAACTTCCCACTGTATACATCAATCCTCAAGCTAGCACCTTCGTTGATCCACCCCCTTCCGGTTTCTTTGACAAGCGGGAGATACTTAATCCCATAAATGTATTGAGTGGCTCGGTGCTGGTTGTCCCTCCAAAAAGAAGCCCCGCAACAATGGTCCTGTCTTCAAAATAATGCATGTCCTATAATAAAGTGCAAACTAAGATCAAACATAAAACAAAAATGCTTCTTTTATCATCAAAAAGCTCTTCGCAAGGAATAGCTGCATCTCATACACTTTGTTGTGTCCATCACAATCACATTCAAATAAAATTACAAACTATTTAAGTGCTTCTTTTAATCAGTGGACACTCACACACATTTTTTTGGCAAGATGAGAACTTTAATATTGGTTTATAATTTGCAGGGATATATGAACTTGGGTTTCGATCATTCGAGAAGGTTCATAGAATAAAAATCTCCACTCCGCATAGGTATTGTTTCTTCTCGACTCCCATAGCCTAATAATTGTTAGTTAGTACAATCATTTCAGATCATTGAATTTCAATCTTAAGTTATTAAATTTCAAATATGAGGCTGTTGTTGTTCTTGACTCCGCATAGGTATTGTTTCTTCTCTATTCCCATAGCCTAGCATAGGTACTGTCATCATTTTGGTTCCTGAAGATGCAATTGGGGGAGGGAGCAGAACCAAGACCTGGTTGCTGCTGTTGTTGTTGCAGACGAGGAGGAGGCCAGCAGAGGCACCTTGCTGCCAGAGCACCTTGCAGAGGAGGAGGAGGAGATCAGCAGGGGCAACTTGCCACCGGAGCACCTTGCACATTATTTGGCTTATTAGTTTCTACTAGCAGTAGTGTGTATAGTCAAACATTGAGCAAAATTGTTTCTTTAATCATCAAAGCTCTTCACAAGGAAGAACATACCGTATCTCATAAACTTGTTGCTGTGTCCATCAAAATTGCATCAAATAAAACTACAAAACTACTGTAATGGACAGATGCAAACTGAGCCAAACATGTGTATGTACTGAAGATGCAAACTAAACCAAAACCGTGTACAGAGAACATCTTGCTGCTTTGTCGCTGGAGGAGCCGAGCACCTTGCCATCGGAGGAGCCGAACCGGATCTGGGTCACCTTCCCGGCATCCTTCTCCTTGGCAAGCACCTTGCCGCTCGAGGAGCTGAACCGGATCTACAGAGAACACAACCGGTCAGAGAGAGAGAGAGAGAGAGATGTACCTGCCGGTGGAGGGAAGGTGGCGCGGCGGAGAAGGCCAACGACCTCAACCCTAGCAGACAGCGAGGGGCAGGGCAGCGGCGGCCGGTCGGAGGGCCTGCTCGGGGGAGCTCATGCGCGGCGAGGGAGGTGGTGGGGTGTGGGTCTGGTGGAGAAGGGGGGCAGAGCGGGGGTGGGTGGCATCGCGGCCGACGGTGGGTGTAGGCAGCGGAGTAGCGGGCGATTTTGGGTGCGCGAGGTGGGGGCGGCATGGGGAGGAGATTTGGGGGAAGATGAGCGCGCCTGTGTTTTGGTAAGTCCCGCGCATTCTTTTTCCTACTAGGGAAGTCCCGCGTTTTGTGCTTCTGATTTTTTATTAGGGTAAGCCGAGAACTACACACGGTTTATAATATATATATTCGTTCTATTTCATTAAAAAAGTATTTCCCAATTGGTTTCTCAATCTTTTTTGTATTTTATTTTATTATATATTTTTTAACTTTTTTATTTTTTATTGTATTTATTGTATTCCTTTTTATTTCATTGCTTTAGATTTGAAATCACCCTTTATTTTGTTATTTCGTACATATATTAGGTCATTGTGACATGGCATACCAACACTGGGCCATATGCAAGTCGCAGCCTCGCGACATGCGTAGGCCTTGTGCAGCAGAAGTATTTGAACACTTCCCTCTACGCGGATTGCTCTTCGCGTGTCTACGATTGTGGCCAGCGGCCTCCCGGGGCTAGCCATGCCGTCAAATATTGCGTTGGGGCATCTTACACATCTAGAAGTGTGGTGGCGGGTGCCCACACCCCGCACGCGTCTCCGGAGTGTGACCCCCTTCACGAACGATGACGTCGCCGGCACCTGGAGGGGGGAAACGGCCGCTCGTGTCGACGCGAAGGGAATCTTGCGGTAGGTTTGGCCTGGACCTTGTTCCGAAGTGTTCCTATGGCCTGACCTACCACAACTGGGTGGAGAGGTCCATTGATCAACCCCCGTCCACCCAAAGTCAAAGGGTTAGATCTCCCGGTCAACCGCTCCAGGGTTAGGCGGGACGAGGGCCTTGGGGGGTAGCAATGCCACCGGAGCGTCGCGTGCGGCCCTCATACATGCCTTAAGGTGTGGTGGCATGTCTGAAGAGGCAACACGTGACTCCGGGGTGTGGCCCCGCTCACCAACGGCGATGACACGGTAAACATTCTGGGGTAACGGTGTGGCATGAATATTATTGAACACTCGGAGCGTGATAAAATCAAGTTTATTTTACACGGCGTGGACACATGTGATATAGGACGGACGGTAATTTGTCATATTTTTTGGTGATGCAGAAGTATCTGAACACTTCCCTCTACGCGTATTGCTCTTCGCGTGTCTATGATTCTGGCCGGCGGCTTTCGGGGGCTAGCCATGTGACGCCCCGAGACCGATGTGCCAGGTGTTTTCCAGTTATTCACTGTTGTTGCCTTGTCATTGCTTGTGTGTCATGCATTGCATATCATGTCATCATGTGCATTTCATTTGCATACATGTTCGTCTCATGCATCTGAGCATTTTCCCCGTTGTCCGATTTGCAATCCGGCCCTCCTATGTCACCCGGTGTTCCTTTCTACCTCTTTTCGTGTGCGGGGGTTAAACGGTGTTTGTTTCATCCGTCTCCAAGTTGCCTTTGTTTTTCCCGCCCACCCTCCCTTTTTCCTCAAGGACTAAGATTTCGTAATCCAGGATCATCTTATTGATGAGAAGCCTCTCCATTCTTTTTCCATCAATGTTCTTATCCGGCTATTCTCATGAAGATTCTAACGGAGCTTCAAGTTCGTCACTCTTCACTCGTTTTCTTCTCTGGTGGATTCAATTCAAGCTTTTGGTGTTGATCATATCCTTTTCCTCGTTTCAGCAGTTTTATCATACCGGTGCACCTCATAATCATCCACTCTTCGCTATTCATTTGTTCCGGAGTGTTTAAGATATCTCGAGTCTGTTATCTCATTCAAGCCATTTAATTCAACCGGTGCAATCTTTCTTTTAAATTGTTCAACGGTGTTTTCTTTTGAGTGGGCCCTAACCCATAGGTCTTTTTCCAGGATCTTACCTGACTCTTCTAATTCTCCCGGAGATATCCGTAAAATTCTTTTCGAAGTTTGACATAATAATGAATTGTCATCAGTCTTATGTCTTTCACCAAGATCTTTCAAATTATTTTCATCGTTGGTTCAACTCTCTAATTTTCATCCCGGAGTATCTCAGCAATTCATGGTGGTGTTTCTCGTCGTCATTATCAACATTTGAGGACCGAAGAAGAGTTTCTCTGCAATCTTATCCCTTCTCCCAAAGATTCGTGATTCTAGCTTTGATGCCATCCTCCCATAATTGTTTTGATTGTGAGAATTCTTTTCATCCATCCGGATCATTTCAGAAGTCTTTTTAGTTTGATTCTCCGGAGCCCATCACCTCAGAAGTATTCATTCTCAGCTTTCAGCTCTCTTTCTCTAAATCTTACTGGGCATCATTCAAGTATTATCTAATCAGTTCACGATCTCTTCGTTCACTTCTATCTAAATCCCCTCAAGTATCGTCATTCGTTTCCAATTCTTTTTGGTGATTTGTGCCTTTCCCACTTTCATTTTTAATTCTTACAGTGGTTCGTTCAAGAGTTTTCTCTTCCTTCTTTATCATATCAATTTATTCGTTGTTTCAACCCTTTCGGTGGTTCGTTCAATACCTTCCCAAGTTGGCACGATATCTATCTTAATCCTTTCTTCAAGAATAAGTAGTATGCCAAATCCGTTTGCTCTTCATCAATTTAAATTGATGAAGTATAAGCATAATGTAATTCTTATTCATGTCTCTTCCAAGTGATTTAATTCCTTGTTCCGGAGGTTTTTTCAAATTCTCTATTTTAATTGTTTCATCTTTATTTTTTCGGAGTTCCGAGGTTTTCCATTTTATCTCGTCGCGAAGACCCATCTAATCATTACAAGGATTCACCTTGTGTTTTCTACTTCTCTTTCCTTTCATTTAACCATCCTTTTATTACCGGAGTTCCTCATGGTGGTTTGTCAAGGAGTCTTTTCATTCTTCAAATGTTCTTCAAGATATCTCTCGAAGCTATGATCCGCCAAGATATACTTCAAGTTTTCTTCTTTTTGCAATCTGGAGTGCAAATCTTTCTTCTGTATCATTGGAGGTGGTATTATGTCATTCTTGATAATTTGAGTTCATGTTTCATGATTCACATGTTGTTAAGAATGAGGTATTTATAAATCCATCAATCTCGTCATTGGAGTTATCTTGGGTTATATTTCACCTAGAGCCTTACCTAAGGATTGTTGCTATTTATGGTGATTATAAATGACCCAAGTCCTTCTTTTATCCTCCCGGTGGTATGAGTTCCTCGTCTTCTTGTTCTTATCAATCCAATATTGTTTTCGTTAGTGGCAGAATTTCACCTCAAGTTCTAGAGATGTTTTCCATAAGCCCACTACAAGCTTACCCTCTTCGTTGTTGTTTTCCCAACAACCCCGCGCAATCCTTTCTTGCAAGGATGCTTTCCAAGTTCAATTGTGGTAGAAGTTGTCATTTTCTTCTCCGCTCTTTTGTTCCAACAATCTACCTTTGATTCTTTCATCCGGAGGCATTGTGATGTTGCTCTTTTCTCTCATCATCTTAGATCTTGTTCTTTTCATGTTTATCCATTTAACCGGAGTGTTGTGTCCTCGGCTCAAGTTCTTTTCAGCTTGTAAAGTCTTCCATCCCTTCACAACCGGAGTGCTGCCCAAAGTTGTTCTTCCTTGTTCCTCTTTGCTAACGGAGTGCTTTCAACTTCATTTATCTCCGTTGTATTCTTTTCTCAAAATGGTTTAACCTTTTCAAGGTTCTTTGGTTTCACTCATTGGTCAAAGAAGCAACTTAGTTTTACCTCTTCTCTTTCTCTCCCGTTTTTCCCTCCGGTGCCATTCTAGATCTCGGGACGAGATCCTCTCGTAGTGGTGGAGTGTTGTGACGCCCCGAGACCGATGTGCCAGGTGTTTTCCAGTTATTCGCTGTTGTTGCCTTGTCATTGCTTGCGTGTCATGCATTGCATATCATGTCATCATGAGCATTTCATTTGCATACATGTTCGTCTCATGCATCTGAGCATTTTCCCCGTTGTACGATTTGTAATCCGGCGCTCCTATGTCACCCGGTGTTCCTTTCTACCTCTTTTCATGTGCAGGTGTTAAACATTTCCGGATTGGACCGAGACTTGCCATGCGGCCTTGATTTACTACCGGTAGACCGCCTGTCAAGTTTCGTGACATTTGGACTTCGTTTGATACTCCAACGGTTAACCGAGGGACCGAAAAGGCCTCGTGTGTGTTGCAGCCCAACACCTCTCCAAAGTGGCCCAAAACCTAGCTAAAACCCCTCCATCCTCTCAGTCGTTCGATCACGATCGTGTGGCCGAAAACCGCACCTCATTTGGACTCTCCTAGCTCCCTCTACCTCTATAAATAGATCCCCTCCCGAAATTGCGGATGAAACCACCCCTAACCCTAAAAATTTCGTCTCCGCCGCCGTCGGACGTGTCCGCTCCCGCCGGACACGCCCCGCGCCGCCGCGCCCAGCCTACCGGAAGCCGCCACGTGGCCCGGCCACCTCCTCATCCGCCGCGGCCCGCCCGGCCCACGGGAGGCCCTCCCGGGCCTGGTCGCCGCCTCCCCGCGCCCAGCTCTCCTCCGCCCGAGGCGCGCCGCCCTCCGCGCCGGCTCGCCGCGCCGCCGCGCCGGCTCGCCGCACC